>NW_028301604.1:22121212-22424242 GCF_987345545.1 Pholcus phalangioides | reverse complement strand
GCTGATGGTTCAGAAGAGACTTAATCGTTAGTATTATCACTAATTGGATTTATGCACAACATGCGCGAGGGGTGTTAAAAGATCGATGTCTTTCATGCCTTTCGAATTCATTGGTGAAACAGTTCACGTATCACTTTATATTAAGCTCGTCAGAAGAGAAACAGTTTCCGAATAGAGAGAGAGAGAGAACCGACAATTTTTTTTAAATATATGCATTCTTTTTGTTTCATTTATCTTAGTCTTAATGGGTGGTTCTATACCTGGGGCCATATGGCCCCATTTGAAGTCCTGGGATATTTCGGGGGGGGGGGGAAGCGTGATTGAAAATCTTATAAAAGAGAGGCCGTGGTAGGAGATATGATGGAGCCACAGAGAGCCCCATGAATGAAATGACGCTTTGAAGAGGAAAAACCCTGAAATCAGCAAAAAGTAACTTAAAATAAAGTAATTTTGGAAGAAAAGTTTAAATCAAGATCACATTATAAGATTTTTCAGGATAACTAAGCTTTTTTGTCTGTGAAACAAATACAGCGAAACCTCGACACAACAATAGTCCTACTCTGTGGACCAAAAAAATATCGTTGTAGAGAGGTTATCGTTATATCGAGAGGTAACATCATCATCAGGCACCACCAAATTTATATTGAAGTTGGCATCTCTTCTTTATTGGAGTTGTTAATACAGCGTAAAATGCATTTGTGAGTTTTATTCGGGAAAAAAAATCTAATTAAATAGTTGATGAATAGAATTCAGTTTGTTGTTTCACCCTGCAAAGCAGTTTCCTTCACAACACTGGAAAGTAGCAAGAAAGTAGAAAGAGGGAGTAAGAAATTAGCTTGTCATGGCTACTTCATTAACACTTTCAGAGAGTACATAGTGAAAAATACTGATGTTATTAAACATCCTCAGAAAGAAAAAACTGAGTAATTTAAAAATACATTGAAGATGATTTCAAGAGAAATAAAAAAATATCGTTGCAGCAGTTTCGAAATTTCCTCAAAAATATTGTTATAAAGATATTTACCGAGGTAAAGGATACCGTTGTATCGACAGGAGTTTAACGTTAGACTATAGGCAATTCCAAACAAAAGATACGAAAAAATATTTATACAGGGATTTTTATCGTTTTATCGAGTGTCGTTGTCGCGAGGTTTCACTGTATTTGGACGTTGATTATCCGTTTGATTTCTTTTCGGCGGCATTTGATGATCAAGTGAAAGATGTTGAAATGATTCTGTGTAAGGATCACTTGAAGGCAGCTTTATTATGATGCAAAAGTTCGTTTCGTGATCATGGAGCCTCACTAACTGAACAGTCACGTCTTATATGTCTTGAATAGGTTATATACTTATTTCGAATGCTGCAGAATACACATATCAATGTTTCTTTACTAGAAGATAACATAAAAATAGTATACTCAGAATCATGTCAGCACACACACACACGCACACAAAACAATTTTCAGTTAAGAAATACACAATTTTTGTATAAATATATATACAGTATATATATATGACAATTCTATAAATATCTACAACTTTTTTTCACTATTTCAGGATGAATTAGACTACATCAGAAGACTACTGAGGACCATAGGCAGATACAGCGGGGAGCGAAGGGGATGATCATCCCCTAATTCCCCCAGCAATTATTATTTTAATTTGAATAATTTGAATTTTTTAGTTGAATATTTTGTTTTCCACACTTATATTTTTACTAGCCTTTACCGGAATGGGTCATTTTTTTGATCGACTCCTTGGTAAATTTGTTCATATCTTTTTTTTGTATTTATATATGATAACAATAAATTTGATTTGATTTGAAAAAATTTTATTATTAGCATAAGTGGGAGGGTGGAGGAAGAAAATGCCCCCCCCCCCCGTTCGGAGATATTCGCTCTAGATGAGGATGTAAAGTTCACTATGCTTTTTGATTCCAGAAGTTGAAGACGCTCCTCAGCATGACCCAACCCACCAGGGTAAAGGTCTAATATCCCTAACGGGGCAGAGTCCGGGCCTTGTCCGGTATTGCAGAAGTTGAAGACTTGTATGGAGATGACAAATTCCATTTTGCATCAAGATTTTGCCTATGTGAATTGTAGCGGCATTTTTTCAGCTTCTTGGACGGGAGAAAATAAATCGGTACAAAGATTTAAGATATACTATCTCCAAGGATGCAGACTGCGTTCAAAGATATTCATCTGAAATAACACAACAATCTTTACGACACAGCATAAATGCGCAGTAAAAAAATACGCAGAATTTCAGTTCATAAGCGTTGAATGCTGCGATAAGGAATCGTTTACTTACATCAAAACGTGCGTCCATACATTGAGTACGATACCGTGGTGACGACTCAAAAGCTCTAATGGACATTTTAGGAACAGTAGCCCAGATACTCACCAACTGTAAGCCTACTAAGAGATATTCACAAGTGTCACGAGTTCGATACCTGATTCACTCTTTTCAAAAACTTCTTTGGCACAGTATAACAGAAACGGTGATTAGATGAACACAGAACACATTGCTATCACCGGAAGTTCCCCACCGAGAGGTTAGTGCCACCAACTTCTTGGCGAGGCTATGAGTATGAAAAAAATTGAGCGCTGCAGTTCGGAATCCGAAATAAACTCTAAGTCTCAGTCAAATTAATGCAGAAAATGATTGTGGTATGACAAAAATGATCAAATGCCTGATGGAAATTTTTAGATAATCGACCTAGCAGTTCTAATTTATTAACCTACCCAGTGACTATCAGGTCTATTTGCTCCTCAAGAAATTGAAATGGTTTGCATCTGAGCGATTCGAGTAAAGTAAAGAGTTCAAAACAGCAATCCTGAACAAAAGAAACATTTTATGCAGAGGCATTAAAAAAAACTCGTTCCCAATATCAAAATATGTAAAAAAATGGCGAGTAGAAAAATAGTAGAGTAGGCCTATATATGTGCTACGCAATTAGTATTACGTCTTTTATTTCTCTTATTTGTTTTTTAATATAATTCATCGGTAAAATGTGCTACATATTTTAAAATCAAGGTGAGAACAGTGAAGGTTCAAAGATAGCAAGTTATGTTATAATGACAAAATAGAACTGTCAAACATCGAAGAACCGGACAAAAAAAACCCTTTTAAATATTTTTCTTGTCGTAAAACTTTCATGTCAACGTCTTTACATTTCTTAAGAGAACCTTACATTCTTCAAATCATTCAAAGAGAAGGCGGTAGCCTACTTTCCCTTTTCATTCTGTGTAAGTTGTGCTGATTTCCATATTCATATCTTCAAGTTGAATGTGTCTTTTCTCCACAGTGCGTGCATTTCTGCTTACTGGTAAAAAAGTATACTTCCATAATAGCAGCGTTTTAAACTCAGCATTTCACCCAAGAGAATTAGTAATTAATTGCACATATCTACTCACCTGTGAGAACGTTTCTTCCATTTTTGTAAATTTTGTTTTGCTGTTCTCTCTCTCTCTTCTTGTATATAGTTCGTACAAGCACGATCGATATTTTTCTCATTACTTTCGCAAATTGGAATAGTGTTTGCTGTTTGACGTTGCATTTCAGAAATTTGCCCTCGTGAAAGAGCATTTGTTTATTGCGAATAGCCGATATCGTTTTCTCGTTTTTCCATAGCTACCTCAACCTGTTTAATCTATTGATCGAGCGATCAGATACCGGCTTTGTGCCAAAATCCTCACCAATGCATATCAATGATGATGGGAATTCTACACTTATAGGTTTTATTCATAATTTTACGCTGTGAAAACCAACCATCCAAACATCCTTTCAGCATATGTGCATGGTGTAGTCGTTATAAATTTCATTTTTCGGAAAGAAATATTGCATCCTTGGCATTATTAAAAAAACAAAACAAAGTAAACGAATAAGTATATTTTTCAACGCATTTTTTAAAATGAAACCGAAGTTTATATTATTATCAAGCTGAAATGAGATCTGATATGTTGTGTGTGTGTGTTTTTCAAGTAATAGTGTATAAAAAATGTAAAATATATTAGCGTGAATAAAAATGACTATAAAATGGTCTTTTATTGGCAAATTTAAGTGTTATCAAGGAAACATTTTATTTTCTGGATATGCGGAGGTGAACTCGGAAAGAAAAGTAATCTTTTCACCGCCGGGACTCGAACCCAGGTCCTCTTGCATACTGGGCAAGCCTGCTACCATGCCATCTATCTCTCTAAACCGTCCCACCTGGGGGCCAATTCCAAGAGAGGCTACTGTCTCTACTTCAGTGCAGGGTCGTGTCTCCAGTGGTGTAGATGGTAGCATGCTTGCCCGGTATGCAAGAGGGACTGGGTTCGAGTCCCGGCGGAGACAAGATGACTTTTCTTTCCGAGTTCACCTCAGCATATCCAGAAAATAAAATGTTTTTTTGATATCTTGGGCTGAGAAAAAGCCATCTATCTCTCTCTAAATTTAAGTTAATTATCAAAAGCGGATGAGATGATAATTAAAATGTTTAAAAAATTTGAAAATTCATTTTTAAATACCGAGATAATCAACTAGTGCACATGACTCATTTTTCATCAAAATGCAGTTGAGATATAGAAGAAATATACACAGGATACCAACATATAAAAATTATTTTGACCTGAAATCACTTGAAAACTGAGAGAGCCATACAACTTACATAACGGTATAGTAAAATTATTGCATCCGATCAGATACAATAAAAAAGTAGTTCACAAAATGATAATAAACATAAAAATTTGAACTTTTATACGGCCAATTTGAATTTGTACACAATTTAAAAATAACCAATAAGTAAAATGAATGGTTTTCCCAATTATAGATACCCCAAAAAAATTCATTTATTTTCACTCGCAGCTTTTTTACTGCATCTGATCGGGCATAACGGTAGTAGGCTTACCGTTATTTAAGTTTCATAGCTGTAACTCTCCGTTTGCCAGTTATTTCAGGCCGAAAGAACTTTTCCATGCGCCCTGTATAAGTTGCATATGAAAAATCAATTGGAGAAGTTGTTCAAGGTAATCCATTACCTGATCTAGCGGTTACCTGATCTAGCGGACCTTGATTGCGGTTCAAGTATTGGGATGGGGGTGTCCACTTTTCAAATAAAGTGGTAGTAAAAAAAAATGCTAATACAGTAAGTAGAATGATGAGATAGGCATGTGCACGTTTCAGACCTAGTCGATTCTCTAATGTTCGCTCGAAAACGAGATGGAAAGCTCGAAAGTCCCATTTTTTCACTTCATATTCCCGTGTATATAAAAAAACATTTGAGAAACTAATAAAATATGTTTTTCCCTGATTATTACTAATCTTTGAACCGTCACTGCCATTGTGTCAGCTTATGATCTCGCATATATTCAAATATATGTACCTAGCACATATATGGTCAAAAAACCCATTATACAAATTTCTTTTCTCAGTTGTTTGGATATTTTAGGCAATAGGGCCTACATCTTTTAGTGTCATTTCAGTAAAAAATACAGATATATTATTAAGTACACTTTTTTTTAATCAAGAAAGAGTTAATTCCTTGTCGATATCATTTTTTGAGTACCGCTGAAATTTTACGTGTTCAAGATTTATGAAATCGTGCCAAATTGAACAATTAAAGTCAAGATAAAAGCTACTATTTAAGTTTACTAAGCAAGATATTATCTGTTTATAAGGTAACATTATAAAATCAAGGCAATCTGTATTTATTACTGTTAATTAACTATTTTAGTAAATTAAAAAAATTCACTATAATTAATTATATTGCTGTGTTGATGTATTGTTTCAATTGAAAAATATGGTAACAGCACTTATTTACATCTGTATTTGTAAGGAAATAGAATTTTCAATGCGTTTTCATAGGGAGGGTGATCGATAGAGGGTTAACCTTTTTACTGAATTCGAAATAAAATGTTTTATATATTGCACATCGATACGAAATTAGTGAAATACTCAATCTAACTAATTGGAAAAATAAGGATATTTAAAAGAAATGTGTGTTGTTGTTGGTTCAGCAAGCAACTGTTATGACAGATGAATCATGTAACAAAAAGCCATTAGTGTACATTCACGTGTTTACCCGCGAAAACTCAAAACAAAGATGTGACTATACATAAAGTCTCTTCCTCAACCCAAGTGTTTATAGATATGTTGATGCCGACCCCTTGTTATGAAGGGAAACTAATCGTCCTTGGATGGCTGTACACATCCATGTCATAGAACAGTAGAGCAACAGCCACGATTTATAGAGGAAGGGCGTCAATAGTTGCGAGAAGAGGTCACTCATGTCACGGTGATCATTGCACCCGTCGAAAACCGACCAATGGTCGGCGCCTGCTTTTTTGACAGATGAGGGGCTAAAAAAATTTGGAAAAAAAATGAACTCACGATTCTTCCTTCTCTTCTTCTTCAGCAAATTCGCCTCCCTTCTCGTCCATTAGCCTCTTTCTCTTTTTGGTGTTTTTATTCAGTTTGCTAAAGGAGGCAAAAGCAACCCTACCTAAGTATAGCTTCATTCTTTGCTCAAAACTAATGCGGGCCCCTGCGCTTCGGGGTACATGATGGGCGTGAACGAATTTTTAGTGGCTGTACCATCATGTGTCCAGAAGCGAATGCAACTATTTCTCTCCCCTTCTCCATCCCCTCATTCCCACTCTGAATATTCCTCACTTGAAATATTGAAGATGCCAGCCAGCCCCTTATCAGTTAAATTGAGATACAGTATTTTTGAATTTTCTCTTAATAGTACACTAGAACATTCGAAAATTTTCAGAATTTTTCATTAACAAACAACGAATACATACAGTACCCACACATTCGCATTTAGATTTTAGTATAAACATCAAAGGCGCATAGCGTAGCAAGATACCGAAGGAAACGCCAAATAAACGTGCATTATCTGTGTATCAGTTTTCTAAATTGAAAAAGTTAAGGAACTTTTTGAACGTAGTAGCACTGTATATAGGTTACTTATGTAGAATAAGAAAGAAATTTGTGTTTAAACCAGTGGTTCTCATACTTCTGAAACTCGCGGCTCCCTTGCCTAAGTCATCGTCTATCTGCAGCTCTCAGGAATAGTGTAGATAAGAAAAACTTCAAAGCACTGAACAGGCACGTATTTATATCGAAGCTTACCGTAGCACCCATGGGAACCACGGCGAATGGAAGACCACCTCACATTCGTACTTCGAAGATGGGAAACCACAGAAAACCAACTTTAGCCGACCACCGTCAACGAATTTGAACCTGAATTGCCAGGACGAGAGTCCAGCCTTTGAGAAACACTGGTCTAAACGAAAAACACTGATAAATTAAAATTAACAGATTAAATTTTAATCATTCTTGTCGTATAGGCCTACTGTAATTTTAAAAATTATGAATAACTATCATTTACACCGTCTATCTTTCGCTATCATTTACACTGTTTACAGTTTTTTATATTCGTTTCGACATGGATTACTGTTCTCGCAGATTTGATGGTTGATTATAAATTTAACTTGGTTTTTTTGTGATTAATTTCTCGTTATTTAAAAATGTAAACCTTTAATATGCTGTTCTGTTTTCTTCTTTATTTCCTTATTGAACAATAGTACACGGCTTTTCTTCCCCAGAAGACTTGTTTGCCATACTTGAAACATTGCGTTGACGAAAATTCTTGTCTCACCGTATGCAAGTATATTTATGTATTTCAATATGGCTTTGAGAAATGGTTCTTCTAAAACATGTCATGTCCTTGGATGTTTTCGTTGCAGTGCAGTGAACAGCGTAATATGCTTTTTCAAGCTTTTTTCCGCAAGGATTTATTTTATGTCTATCTCTTAAATTATCCTGGATTTTTGTCTTCCTCGATGCCTACTTAACTTTCTTCCTTGAAAACTTGGATTCGTTTGAACAATTTCTTGCAATTGCGCACTCTCGCAAAATCCGGAAGATACGTACTATTGTAAACATCCTCGGCTTTGTATCGGCTTTTCTTACTTTCTATTTATAGATTTGTGGATATTACAGTGAGATTTTCATGGATGCAGATTGTACTGCACACAGCAAATAGTATTGTATACAACGAGTAAAAAGTGATGTGCTGACCCATAGAAAAAGGTATTGCATCGATAGGGGATTGCTCTAAGATTTTTTATCAGAATTTTCTATCAGGTCACTCATGTGCACTGCTGCTTTAAGACGCTTTTCACAACAGTCACACGCTGACTGCCAATAAAATTGCGGATGCCACCATGTTAGGTTCAGTGCATGCTTTGACTGGCTAAATTTAAATCTATGACGCGTGTTAAACGTCGTGTATGAACTTAGTGGAATGTGGAGCCTCCCGAATTCCATATCAACAGAATATTTTTTGCAGTTGATTTATTAACACCTCAGATGCCACTAAACACATGGCAAGAGATTGAGTAGGCCTACTGTTTAAACATCTGCAGAGCCACTAATGGTGCTTACATTGATCTTTATTAACTTGCAAATATATTAACTGAAGGAGTTGCCCTCATCTACTTCTGGTACATTTGTGTATTATCGTTAACAATGATAGAAGTTACTGACGCGAGTTTTAACCAATTTTGTTTTCTTTTTCCTGTAATAATTGGTGGGTGGGACCGAGGTCAGCTCCATAGGCGGAGATAGATTTGAATGTCTGGGGGCAGCACGATTATGATTGCTAGGGAGCATGATGATAATGTCAATCAGTGGTGGATTAAAGTCGGTCGAGGCCCCGGGTGCAAAAGAAAATAATGGGCCCTAAATAAGAAAAAGTGTGAAGTTTGGGTTTTTCGGGGCCCTTTAGAAGTCGGGGCCCCGGGCGCGCGCCCGGTACGCCCGCCGTTAAATTCGCCCTTGATGTCAATTCATATACTCATATACATTAGATCAGTCGGTTCCGCCTTTTACACTGGAAATGGGGGAGCCCCCTAAAAAAATAAAGAAGTTGAGTTCTTGGGAAAAAAAGAGAAAGAGTCTCTCTCTCTTTTTTTCCCAAGAACTAATTTTCAATTAATTTTCAGTGCCTCGGATTATCCATAAACTCCAAAATTCGGGGCTCGGAACCATACTGTATTTTAAACCTTGTTGAACTGTTTGAATCAGAAACCAGCGTGAAATTGTTTTCTCATAAGTACAAGTAGTAAGAATCGAAACGACCAAAACTCTATGGTACAACATAGTCCTTCTGGCTATCCTGATCAAACATTGGTTTTTAGTCAACAATCAGACTAATAATGTTATACGTATGAACAGGCCTCAACTAGGGGGGAGCAGGCGGGTCTGGCATCCCGAGCGCCGGATCAGAGGTGGGGCGAGTAAATTTCACACTTTAACCTTTCCTTCAACATTACAAAGGGGTGCCAAAATGAGTTCTTGCTCCGGCTAACAAAGCATCTAGTTGCGGTCCTGCGTATAAAATAATTATAATTTTAAAAAGAAGTACGCGTGTATATATTTCTTAATTTTTTTTTCATAAATTTTTAAAATTATTGCCCAAATGTTTACACATACTGTACATGTTATTCGCATATATTGGTAGTTTTTGCTGTTCTTTCTTCTTAGTTTAGCGAAAAATAGTTTCGATTATTAAGCTGATTCCTTGTCAAGTTCATTTATATACATTTCTGAAACATGGTGAATTTATGCATATCTGAATAATTATATGATTACTCACAGTTCAAAGTCGAACGTTTGCTGATATTAGGCTGATATCATGTTTTGGGTATGGCTCTCCAAGATGTGTCCGTGATGTCCTTCCATTTCTCTTGCACCTTTGAATTCAGATCTAATCCTGTCAATTCGAAAGTTAGATCTTTAGATCGTTGGGTATAGATGGTTATCAGGTCTGAATATGATTTTCTTCTGATTTTTCCCTTCAAAAAACCAACCTGATATGAAATATACGCAACGCACAGTCTATCACGCAAATTTCCTTCGTAAATCTATTGTTCACCAAATTATTTTGAAAATAATATTGAAACAATTTATTAACTCTCATCGTGGAATATCTTTTCATGAAAATATTTTCCCCCCTGTTTAAGTTATTAATTCAGTTAGAAAAAAAAACTCTACTCTTCAATCTTTTCGTTAATACAGACATTGCTATAAAAATGTGGATTTGCAAATAATTTTCTTGCAGTGTATAATTTATGAAATATACTACAATATCTTTATTCAAAGATATGTCTTTCTCTTGAAGCAAAAGGCAAACATATTCCAAATCAAAGCGTTTTACCGAAAGAGGTTAACAGAACTGATGAGAATCTAAAGCCAAGTCACAAACTAAACCAAAAACCTGTTTTAAATAGGGGAAAAGTGGGAAAATAAATCTTCCGAAAATTTTTGCTTGGATGGCAGCAGCAGGATGCAGTTGTATGCAAAGGGTGCCCTGCTTGTGGTTGAGCATTCCTTCCCTTTGTGGCCCATATTTTCCCATTGAGTAGCGCTTTCACTTCTATCTGTAAAAACCTCCCTTTAGATAGGGTTGTTCTACAAGGGGAGGATAATGGCACTACATCACCGTTTCGTTGTAAGCTGCTTGCCCATCTTTCTCTTTTTCCACCGATGCTTTTTCCAAGCAGAAACTTCGGGCACCCCGTAGGGTGCAGATTTGGGTGACGCCAAGTGTGTGGCATGCGTTCAAAGGTGCAAGAGAAATGGAAGGACACCACGGCTCTGGGTCAGTCGGCACGTCTATTATCACAATGCGATTCAATAGGAGCAAGTGAGATGAAGAGTCACACTTGACAATATGTTTTTCTCTTTTTTACAAATGTTGTAGGTAACTTTTGAAAGAAAACATCCCAAGAAAACCCAGGTGGGAAAATATTTTAAGGAGCACAATTTATATACTACCCTTTCTAACCAATTTTTGAAATAGCTTCCTAAAAACCTATCACTCTAATTTCATTCCACTTTTTTTTTTTTTTGGTATTTTAGAAAGTACATCTTTTAATGTCATTTCAGTACAAAATACGGCTATACCAGTACAATACGTTTTGTCTAGAAAGAGTTGATTCCTTGTCGGCGTCACTTTTAGAGAGTTGCTGCAATTTTACGTGTTCAAAGACATGTAAAAATACACCAAATTCAGGGAATTGGGAATAAAAAATTCAAGGTAAAACTATTCAATTTTGCTGAGCAAGATTTTATTTGTTTATAAATAACATTGAAATCGAGGCAAACTGTATATTTTACCTATAATTAACCATTTTCGTTAATTAAAAACTTTTTCTAATTAAATTCCTGTGTTCATGTATTGTTCAATTAAAAATATGTCAACAGTACCAATTTATATCCGTTTTTGTGAAAAAAAAATACGTTTCTATAGGGGGTGTGACCAAAGAGGGTCAAATTATTGTTTGTTGAGTAAAATCTTTGCTCACATATCTATGTTTACTCATTTTAAGAAAGAATGCGTGAGCATCTTTCTTTAGCCAACAGAAACGTATATAAAAGAAAACTGATCAAGAGCAACTTGAAGCGATCATTATAAGCCGTACATAAAATATATGTGTAGTATGAACATATTCTTAGACGGATGCCAACATTTGATTTAATTGGGTAAAACTATGCTTACATCTAATACGCGTCAATTTTGTAGCGGTATGTTGGACTTTGTTTTAGTTTTTTTTCTTTTTAAATAATCTGGTTTAAAACAGGGAAAAAGAACCAGTTTATAAGATGCCCCTCCTGAAAATCGCAGAAACTTAATTTCTTCGGCTCGCTGTAGATTTTCCGGAGCTTGTAAAAATCTTTCACTCAAACTTCTTATCACCTAACGTGATTACAGTGAGATTTTGGTAGACTACTTTTTCCGCGCAAATTAAAGACGGTATAACACTTTCAGACACTGCCAATTACCTAGAAATAAATATTCAAAGCACGTCTTGCGATGCCTGAATGGGAAAAAAAAATTCTAAGGTGCCCTCGACGAGAACGATCAGCGTAATAATATTAAAAGAGAAAAAGTCTAAATTATATGTTACTACTTGGAAATTTAATTCGATATTTTATTAAAACTTGAAATGGTCTCTGAGTTTATTCGCTATTTCTTCTTTGAAATTATACCCTATCTCCCGTGAATTGGCGGAAGTGGTTACATTTTACGTAAGTTATATTGTGACTTAATTTGATAACTAATAATGTTTTACCGCAATTTCAATCTCTTGAACGATTGCACGTTTTTGGAATACAAAATCCTGTTCGCAAATTCGCATAATTGTCTTTTGTCTTGGAAACATGGCCAACAAATATGCAAAGATTGAAAAGTAATGAATAATGCAAAATGTGTGCAAATAACCACGTGCTTCTTGAAGTAAAGAGAAATTTTAATATTTCCATACAGTAATCACATAAATTAGACTGAGATATTTTTCTTCTTAAATAAAACGGTGGAATAATAAGATTGTATAAAATAATAATGGATGTAGAAGAAACAAAAGTTGAGAAGCAGCAAGATACCTATCCAAAAAGGATTATAGTATATCTCTGATCAATAAATGTAACATCACGATAAATTGTGAGCACCTATATAGCCATAAATGTAAAGAAGTTGTGTAATCAATTGATGAAATGTGTGAATTCATCTAATAAAATATGCTTCGATATTATTGACTGGTCTCATCGATATGCTTAAATCCAGCGGGTCGTCTCGTCTGATATGATTGAATGGAATTACTTGACACCAAAAGCTGCAACATAATGTTCCATCCTCAGATAGATTCCTTATAAGATTGCCTGTGCTGGGAAAACTCGATAAGCAAATTAAAAATTTCAATTTTTAATTAATGATTTGCTTATTTTTCTCGTTGCCTCAAATTATATCAAACATATTTATATTCGTTAGTTCAAGTCTCTAGTCACTACAGTCTAAAAAGTATACTGTAATTCTATAACTGAAAAACGTATTAATTCACGAGAAAATATTTAGTCGTGCAAGTCAAACTGTATGAACATGTCCCGTGTAGAGACAATTTTTTTATTATTAGTGTTTTCACAGTGTGTAAATACAATATATATTATGTTTTGATTTTTAATTTTTTTCATACTTTGCTTGTTGTTGTTTGCAGAGGCACATTTATGGTTTTGCTGCCTGCGGGCTACACGAATTTTGCCGCCCTTTCCCCATTGTAGACTAATTTTCTTGACTACTCTTTCCTTCGACAGATATGGGAAAACTGGCTGAGTGAGGAGATATCGATGTTTCAGGAAAGGAAAATTCATCTCTGCCCTCACATAAACACGAACCCCGGTCTCTCGTTTGCCGGACGAGTGCTCTACCAACTAAGCTATAAAGACAGATAGAATTTCCCCTCTTTGGAGCGAATGTATATGCTGAATGGATCCGTGCAATGGGCGGTGGCAACATTCTGCCAATAACTCGCAGATGACAACAGGGCAACCAGATGGCGTGTATGACGACAGACGTCACTCTCCATTGTTTTCCTTTCCTGAAACATCGACATCTCCTCACTCAGCCAGTTTTCCGTATCTATCGTATTAACAAGGGAGAGTGACGTCTTTCGTCATACTCTTTCCTTGCCACCCGTGCAATAATCCGCTTGGCCTCCCTCCACTCCGGCAAGTACACCTGTGTTTCTAAGTCACTCTTTTGGTCACTCATAAGCTCATACACTCTTTATGTCACACATTTAATCATTCACATGATTGCATACTATTTTGGTCACTCACATGCTTGCACTTGCTCTAGGTCTTTGTTGTCACTCACACTTTTTATATTTCAAAGTAAATGTTTAACATGGTTCTACGATGTTTCAATCATTGTTCCGATGATAAACGCATTGGTATAGCGTATACATGGGAACAGGACCGTAATTAGAATTTTTGCCGGCCCAACCACTTCAAAATTTGATAATTTTATAATGGTGTTCTTTGTTCCCACCTATATAAAACTGCCACCCCCTAAATTTTGACGCCCGGGGCAGTTGACCCCCTCCCGCCTTCCTTTAGTTACGGCTCTGCATGGGAAGTAGGAGAAAGTGGGGGTTAATAAAGGGCAAGGGTCTAATGGGACAGGGCCAAATTTCAGTATTTGTTTTGTTTTCATTAAAATATTTCTTCCACATCTGAATGACAGCAATCAAACTTCTGTCATAAACCGCAAGGAGTGGACCGTTGCTGATTATAAAAGAAAAAGATGGGCGAAAACACCATTTTTTTCACTTTGATAAGCAAGTTCGATAGCTTTTTTTTTCGTTTGAATGATTTTGCATTATTTTGCATTATTAAATTCCTTTACATTGGTGAATATGCTACTAATTTGTATATTTTAAACATTGCACTTTTCATAAATCTGAGTTAAATTTTTTTGTGCTGTTTAGATTTCAAAAACATGAAGTCCTGTGGGAACTAATGGGACAAGCAAAATGTGGTACAATGGGGCATGCAGTAATGATTAAAAATTTTAGAGAAGGTGTTTCGCGGTTTATTTGATGCCCTATGTTTTCAGATTTTCAACAAGTTAGGCTATATAATGGGAAACATATGGCTACCTGGGATGTGTTTAATTTTATGCTTAATTGAAATAATTGTTAAATAGAAAATAATGTAGATGAAACTCAAAATATTTTTGCTTGTGTAATCAAACTATAAGAAAATCAAAATTTGAAAATAAGCATAGTTGTATAGTCTACCTTATTCGAAAGAAAAATTTTGTTTTAAAACAAAAGTCTACATTCAGTAGGCCTATCGTGAACCAAAGACAACAATATTTTATAGTGCATATTCAGTTTTTTAGTTTCTAGTTTTTGTTTCTAGCCCGATAGCCAAGACAAACATATCTGTTCATTTCAAAAATCGTATTTGTATTTCTAATTTCTTTGAATTAAGCTAGGTGCTTATAAGGTTTATCTTTACCAGAAAAAACTTTAAACGCGATTTTCTCAGATTGCAGTTTTTGAGTCCATCCGTAAGATTAAAAACAATCTATACTGCACCAAAACTTCTCAAATTTTTCAGAAATGTGTATTCGACATTGTGCTAGTAAAATGGATCTCGAACTCGGGTATCTGACCATTCGTTAGAATTTTATGAGTTTTAAATTTTGAAGAAAAAATCCCATAAACTTCCAAAATCTGAATTCAACATTTTTTGAAAATGCTTTCCTTCGGGCAGTTGCTAAATTGGAGGTTCGTTTTACGAATATATGTTGAATAAATATTTCTGCAAAATTTCAGAATTTTTGGGGCACTAGATTTTTTGGATGAACTCCAAACTGCAATCTGAAGAAATCGAGTTCAAAATGGTTTCTCTTGTATAACATGTCACGCAGTGCCGGAACTAGAGGGGTACAACTGTCCCGGGCGGCAAAATTTAGAAGGCGGCAGTTTTAGTTGGGGAAAAAGAATACCGTTGCAAAATTATCGAATTTTAAAGTTGTTTGAGTGGCAAAATAATGTTTGCCCCGGGCGGCAAAAATCCTAGTTAATGCCTTATGTTACAGCAATTGTGATAAATCCGATTATTATGCATATTTACCAACCGTCTTCGTAAGTTCGATAAATTTATTACTTTTACCGGACATTATGCATAATACCCAAGCCTCGTTGATGAATTTGATAAGTACTAAAAATATTATCATTTTTACGGATGGATTATACATAATAACCACAAGTTCCGTTCATGAATTTGATAAATACTTGAAATTTATCGCCTTTACCGGTGATTATGCATTGTACCCTAAAGTAGGCCTAATTGTTGAAATTGATAAATATGAAAAAAATCCAAACGAGTTCAGAACCGAGGTCTTCAATCGCGAACTTTTTAGTCGCGAGCACTGCCTGTATCCATCATCAAAAGAAGAGCATCCATTTCGGCCAGTTCGGCATACAGCCGCTAAAAGTCGACGACAATCGCCGCTAAAAGTGATAATTGATAATTTTTTTAGTGCTTATTTAATTTACTAACGACGTTTGGATACCTACTATGGAGAATCGTCGGTAAAAGTGATACATTTGGAGAAATTTATCTTTTTTAAATGAGCGGTGACTATGCATAATAACCGGTTTTATCACATTTACCGTAACATACAGGGTGTATTGCAAACAGAATTTTACTGGCGAAAAGTTGATCCTAGAGGTACCGTATAGCCTACTTCCAATTAGAAAAAGTTTCCAAATAACATATGGTACCCCGATATGCATTCATGTTTCAAGGGGCTGTATAGTTAATGAAATAAAATATTAACTTCTCTTATACAGACCTCGCGTGTGTGTGTCCCACGTCCCAAAACCCAAATAGAAAGTTGTTGCTCTGTCTCTCCTGATGCCAAAAAAAACCATGTTTCTAAGTGCAATATTCATTGAGATAGTCGAGTACGAAAAACGGAGGAAACTTGGGAATAAAACAGCTCTAAATTTGGAAAAACCGTTTTAATCGCATTTAATGCTGGTTTTTTTTAATATTTCCTCCGCGCGTTTTTCGTGAATTCGAATATCTCAGTAAATATTGCACTTAGAAACGTGGAATGTTTTTAGTTGGCATCAAGAGAGGCCAACATTGCAACAACGTTCTATAATTGGGTTTTACAGCACACGGGGAGTGTATAAAAAGTTATTATTTTAATAACTATACAACCCCTTGAAACATGAATGATATATCTAGTCTTACACGTTATTTGGAAACTTTTCCTAGTTAGAAGTGTACCTCTGAGCTCAATGGTTGGCCATTAAAATGCCATATCCCCTGATTGTTATGCATCCTTTATATCCTGTATTTACACTATAATTCATTACAGTTCTTTTTTTCTTTTATTTTGAAAGAACAAATTAACCGAAAGATATCCAGGCCGCATCGCTATATGGCAATATCGGCTCAAATAAGGAACAAATTAACCGATTGACATTAATTTTTTGCATTTGATTAGCAATTGAATGAAATATTTTTTATAAAGCCATTTTTTAAAAATAGATTTCGGGGGTCGCGACCCCCCTTAAGTTCAGTTTGGGGGCATGTGTGCTTAATAATGTATGATGGTATTTCGGTAGCTCATCATGGCTCATTTGTTGGACAATTGTTCGCCCACTGTTTCCCGTCTAACGAACTTTTACCATTGACTGAAAGAGCGCGAGAGAGATAGAGAGAATGGAAAGAGAGCGGCAGATAATTATTTTAGTCTACTGTGTGGTCACGTTTCTTCGTTGACGTCAGGCGGACTCGCTGATACGCCATTTGATAATTCTTTTTCGTTTTATTGGATAATGGCGACTGTTCAGTTCTGGGTAAATTAACATAATAACGAAACTATAAAGATCCTTTTGTTCTACCTGACATTTTTATGTTGAATCTACAAATTGCGATTGGTCCTCTTTGTAAAAAATGCAGTTGCGGCTCTTTCTTCTTTGGTGCCATGAACAAATAGTTAGTTAGGCTTGTTGTTTGTTCGCGATGAACATAAAAGGATTCAAAACAAGTTACTTTTCTGCCAAGGAAACAATTAGCGTATGCAATTAAAAAGGTCGAGTCATGTTTTTACGAGCTCAAATATTCTACGTTCAAACATAAATATCGGAATAATCATTACTAAAGACTTAACGATTCGAGCATCCTGTTAATAAAATATGGCAGATTAAATATAATTTTTTCAGCAAACGAAATGAATTTCCATATATGTTGGTGAAATATATTCTACATAAGTCAATATCAGCTCCATTTCACAGCACGCCGTTGTCAGAAAGTGAGCGTCGCAAAATTTAGTGAAAAGTAAATGTGAAAAAATGAGTAGAGAAGAATATGTACAGTGGAATTCGCTTATAACGTTTCCCAAAAACACCATTATGAAAAAACGTTGTGAGCGGGAAAACTCTTTAAACGTAAATCCCGATTAGTATTAGTGAAAGTTGGGACCAAGAAATTATTCGTACTAAGCTTGAAAATGTTCTAAGTGGGAACGTTATAAGCGGGATCCACTGTACCTACAATGTATCACAATGAACACAGTGAGATTTATAATAAATATATTCCTTTCTTAGATTGCACAAAACTTTGGTCTATCGCCATATGTCTTCGTTGAGACAGAGCGGTGGGCCATGTTTTGGTTAGGAGGAGGGTATCGCCATGTAGTCAATTTAGCAGGTTTCTGTTTTATCTCTGCAAATATGACATTGTGATTTTGGAGATGCACTACTTCACATTTGACGTGCATGCGTATATTTGCTATTGTATTATGTTTTTGTAGGTGTTACGAACTAACCTCAAACTTAAAAGCGGGCGAATTTATAATTCACAATTTTTTTTGCTATGTGTGTTGGGTTTTATATAAACCCTCTCTCTCTTAGTGGGAAGAGAAGAATTAGAACACTTTTTGAAGATCTGCCCCTTGTGGAGCTCACATTTGCTTCTAAAAAAGTTGAACCACTGAACACCAAACCCTGACTTTCATAAAGCCATCACTGTCCATAGCTGTCATTAGCTATTTCATTATTTGTTGGAAAATGAAAACAAATTAACGAATTCCTATGCTTGAAATAGATTCTCCAATTTAAGAGAATGTCAGAATGAAGTTCAATTTCGAAAGTCAGAACATAAAAAATTGGATTTTTTTTTGAGCTTATAAATGTTCAAAGGGAATATCTAACTATCCCCCCCCCCCGGTTCACTAAATATCTTATGGCATCCTAGATGAAGGTGGGGGGACGGAAGAGCATTAATTTAAGGTGGACATACTGAAGACTTTCTGGATACGATTCTACACATTTTTTTCAAACACAAATACAAATAAAACACACAAAGGCCACAACAGCCAAATTGCACAATGAGGTGGCTGAAAAAATATGCCTATAAAAACTATGGATGTCGAATATTACTAAAATGCCGCACACCAATATAAAAGCATATATCTAGAAAATAATTAATAGATAGATAATTAATAGATAATCCTGTAAGTGCTAGCACGGCCTTTATCTCATCAACCGGTGGGAAAAACCGTTTTACCCGCATTTAATGCTGTTCTTAACCAAATTTCCTCCGTTTTTCGAATTCGAATATCTCTGTGAATACAGAACACTTAGAAACATGGATTTTTTTGTTGGCATCAGGATAGACAGGGCAACAACTTTCCAACTGGAAGTTAGAGTACAGGGGAATAGCATAAAAATTTAGATTTTTTTATTTTGTTACACACTGTATTTTCATTCTCAAAACTTTCACAGGGTAATTTCTGAACACCTGTTGAGTATTTTTTAAATCGAAATCATACCTCTACGACGGACGGGTGATGAGAGAAAGGCCGTGCTAGCATTTACAGGACACCCTGTATAATACACTGCCGTAGAAAAGATTATGGTTGCGTTATTCTAAGCATATATATATAGATAGATTCACACACGATTTATCCCATCCTACTTCTTTTCAAACATGTGAATTGTGTTAGAATTCATGCCCCCCGAGGTAAGCTATTCCATTTATTGATAACCCTATTAGAGAAAAACTCCCTGCGACACCACAACCTGGAGATGTCCCTTATTATTCGATACTGGTGTCCCCTTGTCAAAACAGTTGATTGACGGTGTATTAATAATTCATGGTCCATCTTATCCATCCCGTTTAAAGTTTTAAACAATTCGATCATATCCCCCGACATCTGCGTTCTTTCAATATAAATGTATATCATGTCGTTCCTCATAGCTCAAGCCTTGCGTACCAGCAAGAGCACGCGTAGCTTTTCTCTGCACCCTCTCAACTAAGTCTATGTCCCTCTGCATGTATGGTCTCCTAAACTTTACGGCATACTCCAATCCAGGACGAACTAAGCCTCTGAAAAGCAGAAGAATGACTTTAGGAGAACGCGAAGCGAACATTTTAAGAATGAAACTAGGCATTATATTCGCTTTTTTTTTACCACCGCTGAACAATGTTCAGAAAACTTGAGCCGCTCGTCGGTGAGAATTCCCAAATCGGTGACCTTGGTTGCATCCGGGGATAGTAATACCATTCAACTCGAAAGTGAAACGTAGGTTGTTCGAACTAAAATGAGTGACCATGCACTTATCCCCATTGAAGATCATGCTCTATTTCAGATGTCTTCAACCTTTTGCCTAGTTGCGAGCACTGCGTACACCCATCCTCAAAAGAAGAGCACCCTTACGGCATGTTTGACATACAAATGCACGAAATCAGTATGATTTCAATCCTTGAATGCAATTTGTATGAGGTAAATTTAATTGGAATGTTGATCAAGTGCTCGCGAGCACCAAATCGGGCACGAACATTGAGCACTCTGGGTGTTTTAGGAAACACCATGGTGCTCTGAGCAACGGGTTGAAGATGCCTGCTCTATTCATTAGCCCATGCCGCAATCATATTCAAGTTCTTCTGGAACATCTCCCGCTCTGATTCCCGACTACCCCCCCCCCCCCCGCATTAGCGTTTCAACATTATACTTTTAATTCAAAATCTTGTAATCTAATCGTTGTAGGGGCTGTTGTATAGCAAATATGTAATTAAAACAGTCTTCAGTAATTTGCACTACAAAACTCAATCACTTACTCATGTCGTACTATAGTCAATGTCATGTTATTAAATTAGTGTACTGTAAAAAGATACATTGATTTTTACAGTATTTCGTTAAAAAGGAATAGTGTTCCCTAAAAAAGTTAACAAATGTTGTATGAAAATGTTAAATTATTTGACTCGCGTTTCATAGAAATGAGGTTGCATATACTTTATGAAACACTGTATATTGATAATGTTACGCCTCCATTTTCTAATATTTGTATCAAATAAGTACAGGATGAAAATAGCATATAACAGACGGATCCAGCGATTCTTTTCCCGTCTCGAGGGGTTGCCATTGATAGAGCTACAATATGTTCGCTCACGCAAGTAAGATTTGTCGATGTCAGAGGTCATATCCTACGCCTTCTTAGAATCAAGATTTCCATCTCATATAAGACCCCCACCGATGTTCTTATTGTACCTTTTCGAGTAACTACGTCTCCGCTCCGAAAACAGAAAGTAAAACACGCCGTAAAAAAATAAAATTTATTCAGCCTATAAAACGCTTCAACACTACGTTTGTGAATTACTGCGGAAAAGTGTGCTTGTATTTACTATCTTAGGGGCTATTCAAGTATTACGTAAGCAGATTTTCAGCCATTTTTGACCCCCTCCCCCCCCCTTGTCAGCAAAAGTCAACAAAACACTGACCCCCCCCCCTCCCCCCGTCAGCAAAATTTCGTCAGCAGCTTAAAATATTTTATATCTTCGAAAAGGGGTGGTTGATGACGTAAGCAACCTTCAGACCCCCCCCCTTGTCATCAAAAGTCAGCAAATCCTAATCCCCCTCCCCCCCCCCTCGATGCTGACGTAATAATTGAATGACCCCTTATAGTGATACTGTTCTTCTGTTCTTCATTAATCTGTATCAAAATGTTATTAGGGTATGTGATTTTTTATGAGAACACTCTAACTTATTGCACAAAGAATCGGATGTACACATCTCTCTCTCTCCCTCTCAGACACCTTTACCGGAAGAAAATAATACTCAAGTTTTCTCATAAACACCGATCGCATCGATATGTAATAACAGTTACAGAATCGTTACGCCCGTGATCAATTAGGATACTAATTTAATTTTGATCATTAAGCTGCATGATCACTCTTTGATTATTTGTTTCCGTTTTCTGACGTTCCAAGTCAGAAATGGTTGTTTCATTTAGTCCAAGCTTTTTACCAATTTTGAGTGCAATAGGATACTCTGAAGTAAAAATTCTCTATGATGAGAAAGGTTGAGAGTTTATGACTTCGAGATTTTATACACACACGCACAAACACACATGTACTTGAAAACATTGGATACCTATATTTTTTCATTGTAGATTCATAAATTCCGATGAACAATTTCCATGAACTGCTCTGATCAAAGCCGTAACTAGGATTTTTGCCTCCCCCACAACTTTAAATTTCGATAATTTTGCAACGGTGTTCTTTTTTCCCATAAAACTGCCGCCCCCTACATTTTGCCGCCCGGGGCAATTGTCCTGCTCTAGTTCCGGCCCTGCGTAACATATGTTATACAAGAGAAAAATTTTTTAACTCGATTTCTTCAGATTGTAGTAGTTTTGAGTTCATCCGAAGGTTAAAAAAAATCTACTGCCCCAAAAATTCTGAAATTTTGCAGAAATATTTATTTAACATATGTTCGTAAAACGAACCCCCAATTCAGCAACTGACCAATGAGAAGCATTTTCAAAAAAATGTTGAATTCAGATTTTTGAAATTTATAGTTTTTTCCTTCAAAATTTAAAACTCATAAAATTCTAAAGAATGGCCAGATATCCGAGTTCGAGATCCATTTTACTACCACATGTCGAATAAACATTTCTGAAAAGTTTGAGAAGTTTTGGTGCAGTAGTTAGTTGAAAAATTGACACTTCAGGGGTCGTGACTTCTCTTACAAAGACTTTCGAAATCAAAGAAAAAATTCGATTAAGGGTTTCATATCCCGAATTACCATATTTTTAAAAGTATGGATTAATCATTAAATGCCAATCGACTATGGCAACATGAAAAAAAAATCTTATAATCAACATTTAATCTCTTCGAAGTTAGTTTTTCGTTATACTGTGTAGGCCTACATACGTTTGCCACAGGGGGCAGTTGCCGCCCCCCCCCCCCAGTTACTGCCCTGGCTCTGATTATGATTCTTATGTAAAGATAAACCTTATAAGCGCCTAGCTTAATTCAAGGAAATTAGAAATACAAATACGATTTTTGAAATGAACAGATATGTTTGTGGGTTTTGGCTATCGGGCTAGAAGACAATTTGACGGGTAGATAGTTAAACTGTTTATTTATGAGGCAATGATTTGAGATTTTCTCATTTGCTGTAAAAACACAAAAAATCCTTGAAACAATGCGGAAATATCAATACCTTCAAGGGAATGAAAAGTACTTTGTCACGCAACTGCTATTTTTATGTATGAAGTTAGGTATAAAATATTTTACCCACACATCGTGCCTCAACGTACAATATTTCACTTAAAGTTCCTTTTCAAGAGATTTCGTATTAATTTAGTTCTACTACCCTATTTAAAAATAGACAACGTGATCTTGGTGAGAGAGGTTAGAGTTTCAACTGATAATTTCTTTTTCCACGTGACAAAATCGAGCTTGATCAGAATACGCGTCATTAATTCATCTTTTGTAACTTTTGCCACTGACACGAACGATTTTTTCCTTTGCATGGCCCAAATCAACTTGTACACACATATACAGTAATTTAATACCTATATAAGGAACCAAATGCTTTGTTTATTCTTGTTTTATTATTAGTTATCAAGATTAAGAGTGTCTGAAAATTTGATACAGTAAAATTTTTTCTATTCAGAATATTTTTCGAAAGTAATTTGAAACTGTTATTTGCCAAAAAAAGTTACCAAGTTTGAAGCAATTATTGGTTCTAAAAGCATGTATGCCAAAACGTAAGTGTTCATTGCGTCCGCAACTTCAGTCTTCGAATAACAAGTTCTTGCATCCGTAAATGTATTTCAACGCCCTCCTAAATTCCGCAATTACGCTATTGAAAAATTGCCGAGATTATTTATCATCTGGCTGAGATAATTTTGTAGCGTGCTTACTCTGAAACTCTTTCAAGCCGAATTCTACCAGTAGAGGTTGTATATGAATTAAGTAGCAAAATATATTTTTCTCTCGTGCTGAGGGATACGCCTGCTTAATTGCCGCATTGCTGTAGGAACACCTTACGAACAATGCATAACACGATGCTTCACAAAGCACTATGCGGTATGGTATCCAAGGTAGAAATAAGTTGCTCAATTTTCCTGCTGGTGTTATAATCTTAATAATGAACGCGAATTGAGAAAACCATGCGTGGGAGAACAAATACATTTTTGGAGCTACCTTAACACATCGCTGAAAAAGAATATAGGCCTATATCATGCATTTGGTTCAGCTTTACATGCTTGCAACATGACTATCTGCTGTATGTTTCTTATGTAAGCTAACTACAGGACGTCCATAATTAAAAGACCTTATTTCAAAGCAGCCTACAGGCGAAACCAGTCATCAGAAAAGTGTGAAATTTTGTAGAGGACTTCAGAAGCGATGGGAATTTGTTTCAGGAGGAAAAACATTAGTTGCACATGTCGCCATCAGGGGGCGTTTCACTTTGAATACCTGTAGTAAACATGTAAATTTATGTGATGTCACGCTGTAGCTGTTATAAAACCTAGAAATATTCGCAAACATCTTGTTTCTCAATGTGTTTGCTGCTCGCAATGACGATAAGTTTACGAGATCGCGCTTTCTTGGTCAAATTGTTTTACCAAAACAATTCTGCAGTAACTGCTCTACGGAAATATCGGACTTGGAAGAGGATTCGAAAAGGTCCAATGAATGGTAAAAACCTTCGGAGTATGATAACGAAATTTGAAACCACAGGATCGTTGGCTGTTCGTCCTGGAAGAGGAAGAAAACCCGTATCTATAGACGCAGTACAAGAGATGTCGCTTCAGGTGGAAGAGGACAGAGCTTCAAATTCTAGTGGGGCACCACTAGTGTCAGGCGTGTAGCACAGGCGTTGGATAGGCCACGTTTAACTGTTCATATAAGATCCTGTGGAATATCCTCCGATATTATCCGTACAAACTTTCACTTGTGCAGTGGTTTGTTACACATGATTATGACGCTCGACTCCGGTTCTCACTGCAGTTTCTAGCTCACGTTGAGGTCGATTCAAAATGGCCTTGGAATATCCTCTGGACAGACGAAGCGCATTTTCACTTGAATGGTGCAGTGAATACTCACAACTGCCGAATTTGGGAACCAGAAAATCCACACGCTATCATAGAGGTTCCGTTGCATTCACCAAAACTGACGGTATGGTGTGGATTTTACTGTATCATTTATTCTCGGTCCCTACTTCTACGACGAGTTACGTTCCACAGGTCCAGTGACATATTCAATCACTGGGAAGTGATATGCATTGCTGTTACAGAACGAAATTGTTCCGGCTCTGCTCGTCACTGCTCTGCAGACACAATCTTTATGCAAGATATGGAGCTCCTCCACACATTGCAGTGTTAAGAATTTTCTTAAAACACATTTTATAGACGAACGTGTCATCAGCCGGCACTTCCCTAATCTATGACTTCCTCGATTCCCGGACCTTAATCCATGCGATTTTTGGCTTTGGGGGCATTTGAAACACCTGGTACGTCGTGACAATCCAAGAACTTTACCTAACCTTAAAGGCAACATTTTACGCCACGTGCTAAACATTTCCCCGCACACACTTCGGTCAGTTGTGAAACACGCCATCTTGCGATTTCAATGGTATCTGAAAATGATGGTCATCATGTGGAACATGTTGTGTTGCAGTAACAATTGTAAAAGTGTTTAGCAATTGTTAAAATTGTAAACATTTGCCTAAATGTGTCATTTCTTAATAAAACACCCTCTGGTGGTGACATGTGCAACTAATTTCCCCCCTGAGAAACACATTTCCATCACTCCTGAAGAGTCCTCCTCAAAATTTCACAATTTTCTGATGACTGGTTTCGCCTGTAGGCTACTTTAAAATAGGGTGTTTTACTTATGGACGCTCTGTATGTATAGTATCCATATATTCACACAGTACACACACACACATTCGTAATACTATAAAATACAATTATCTCGTTTGATCATTTAGGCCAGTGTTTCCGAAAGTGGGCGATGGAATGGTCCGGGGGGCGATAGAAGCTACAGACTTAACATAGTATCCTATGGGTTCACTTGAGTTGGGGGGCGATGACAGGAAAAAAATTGTTGATGAAGGGGGCGATGGAACAAAAAGTTTGGGAAACTATGATTTAGGCTAATCGTCCACTGTAAGCTGCTAAAATCTACCGACCAGCCTAAAATTCATAAGAGCGTACAAACAATTCAGTAAAAGATCAAAATGTCTGTAAAATTATGAAATCGCATCTAAATATTTCTCTGGATAACATTAATATTGTCTCGCACATGGCTTGAAGCAAACGCTTGAAAAATATTCCGAGCAGAAAAATGTTTTTATTTGTTACGGAAATTAATTTCCTGTAAATGCATAAATTAATGATCAACATGAAGTGATTGTTTCAGTTTTTTGTTTCTTAATGCCTGTGAAATTCACATCATATTGTATCGATCGTAGTTAGATCGCGTTTGAATCATCCATAGGAGGAGAGGAGGCTATATTTATTTCATATGCAAATATTATGCACCTCGTGTGAGGGAAAAGGACGTCTCAACTCTAGGGAGGAATTGGTTTATCAATTTGAATACGTGAGTTATAACGAGGTGTTTGTAGTTCATTATTGAGTGCAAAGATCTCATTTAGAGCTCACGCGAGGAAAAGGCATCTTTAGCATAACGCGATCGGTTGGTGGTAGAAAACGCAAAATCTACCGAATCACCAACTACGATATGATAACAAATTATGATTCTGCTAATTGCACATACATTCAGCACGTTAATATTCTGTTTTTGATATTGTAACGAGCGTGAGCTGAATATCATGTTGTATAAGATTTATTGCTTCCTGCTTGTTACACACACATATAACCATTATACTACTGTATTATGTATATAATATACATTTTCAGTTATTGAGAAAAACAACATAAAGGCCACGCATTTCAGCAAAGTTGTACGAATGTTTTGAATAAACGAGAACTGAACCGCACTGATGCTGTTGAAAAACAGAATGGTAATTATTTTTTTTAATTTTTATTTATACTGTATCAACCCGTTTATGCCCGCACCTTTGTTGAATTTCATTTCGATAACTATTTCATCAAACACCAACTCTGGCCATATCGCTATATTGAAATTTACTGCCATTAATGAGATATGTTGGAAATAAAGACGTTGTCTATCCTCAAGTTCGTTAGGGAAAATATCTTATGTACATCCTCCCTCGGGTTAGAACCTGGGCCCGCAACAACCTTCACGGTGGTAGACGAGCATCTTACCACCACGGTGCCTAATTTTGATACTGGGACATTTTGTTGAAATTGCACCAATTAAGAATTTTCCAAGAGATTTTTTGAATACATCAACAGGAATTATGACACTGGACGACAAGTGTTCTCGATTGAGGACAACAAAATATGACGACATATTTGAAAAAAAAATGGTGAAGCGAAACAAAATTGATTGTGCTAGTTATTCACATTAAACTGAAATCTAAATAATCAATTACAGCACGTAATTCGGACGTCGAAAGATTCACTTGCATGAAAATAACAATGTAATACCGATAATATAAAGTGGAAAACAAAAATGTCCACGAAATAATAAAATACACCAAATTCAAGAGTTCATTTCTAAATATGGAATGACTTCTCAAGAATTTTTCGATGCCAATCTCTGAGTAGGGTTGTCATCTACGCGAGCTAAAATATACATGTAGCTGCAAGGCTAAAATATGTCCCATACATTTTCCCACGTACCTTTCCGCTATCTACAGTATTTTTATTGTTGTTCTTGAGAAAATATCATATCTGCTAGATAAGTCAGTATTGGTAGAACATATTGATTGAATATTTTTCTTTCACGTTGCTCTTTAGAATTGCACTGTTGTTCCCAAAACCTTCCGATACAAATACCATTTTTCTGTTCATTTTATTCGTGATGTGGTTGACCATAGTTATTTCTTGTCTCAGGTAAACTTGGCGTTTTCCTTCTTCCATCTCGGAGTTTAAAAAAAAAATCTTTTCACTGCTAGCCGTATATTACACACATATATCGCCTACTGTAAGCCTACAATAGGACCTAATTAAATACGTAGCCTATGTGAAAAAAATCACTGAATAAAAATAAATAAATTAGTTAAAATTTCAGAAAATTTTCGGTGCTCTTACACTGACAGTGCCTACTTCAATCGTTATCTAATTTCTAATTCCTAAATTGTTAATCTTAGAGGAAGTTTCCTACCATAAAAATATTTTTCAAATATTGTCACACAGCATCCTAAAAGAAGGTAATTTAATTTATTTGTTAGGAACATTCTAACAATTACATATTATTCAACGGAGGGTAAAAAAATGGTACTGTAGGGAAATGGTAGGCTTTTCACGGCAGGGGCTTATCGAACTATCAAAAAATTTTGGATTGTTATGCCGGAGTCGAGTGGGTTTGGTGGCATACATTTTTTCATTATTGCGGCGGCCATCCTCAGCGCAGGTGACGGCGGGTATGGAGACGACGTGACCTCCCCGCATAGCCATGGATTACTGATGCTTAAGCTGGAAACACAGGGGAATTCAAGTCTTTGGTGTGACTTGCACGTTAATTGTGTGAGAAGGTGTATGAAAACCTTCACCGCGTCCGAATGAATCAGGGAGATATCAGACTAAAATGTCAGCGTAGTGAACCCTGCTGTAAAGTAAGTACATTCTCGAAAGTAGATAGGTCTTCAATTTGGATGCTGGTATCGAAATCGGACGTCTTCTGATTGGCAAAAGTTTGCGTCCTCAGATGAATTGCATTCTATTCTATGTGAAATCGATGGACGCTGTCGTTTTCAGAGAAACATCTCCGAGGTGCCCTGTAATCATTATTGTGAGTGGGCCTGTAAGAGCTGGTGAAAGTAGTGTTATTGTCCAGGAAATGTTATTGTGGCATTGACGAATTTCATTGATACATCTGGAAATCACTTTCAACCGCCATAATTACAAATTCTTCCATGCATATCATGTACACCAATGAATGTTTATTGTCTTTTCTGGGGAGTATAAGATCTTCAAGAACGGTAATACGATATACTGTATCACAGAGCTCTGAAATGTCTGAAAATTGCTGAAAGACTTGAACTCAATCGGGCACATTTGGGTCCAACTCGATCATCATTTTCTCTCTATAGATTTTTGCCGCAAACTTTCCAGCAGCTACTGTATTGCAACCTGCTTTGACCTAAATAAGTGTGAAAACATTCAGCATCTTACTGCGCCACTTTCAGAACGTCTTGCTGTGGTCCGGGGATTACGCAAAACCCTTTCTATATGTATAAGCTGGTGGTACAATAATATGACTTGACTAATCGATTATAAATGAACAATTCATAAAACTAAGATATTCTTACTTTTAAAATATCGAATATTTAATCAATATGTTTAATTTGATCTTTTGGGTATGTTTCTTTTCGGCATGTGCAAATTTTGATACGCTGTATATGGCGGCGTTTATCAACAGTAAAAGATAAATAGGGTGAAGAAGAGAGTAGATAGATATATAGGTAGATAACTGAAGCTCACTGACCTGATCCTACTGGGAGAAACACATTCAAGGCTTTCATTACAATGAGAAACAACGGTGTGACGTTATTACTGAATATTCTTCTATTGGAATGCAAAGGATGCCGGTCTTCAATAAGATAAGTACATTCTATACCCTGTTCTATTTATTGTATGTTATCATATAATCAGTTACATAGCATCTCTTCAACGTCTACCACTATCAAATAGAATAATCCGTTCCCTACCAGTAAAAACACTTTTCGCTTCGAAAACCAAAGAACAAAGATGCAGATTTTTTTTACTTCAATTACTTCCCTTAGCGCACACCATTCATTCATTATATATCAACAGATTCTTTTGAAAATTCCATCTTAATTTCAAAGCTACTTAACGTCTCTGAAAAACTACGATGAAAAAATAATCAATGACGGAGGGGAAACCCCTTTATTATACATGAGTTTTCATTTCCACATCCTAGGCCCTTTAAGAATCGGTAGGCGTTTAATTGGTACTCTATGCCTGCTGTGTTGTTTGCTGCTATTGTTATCACGTCAAGTGGAAGCATTGTTGCTCAGAGCGCCAGTGAAATAATTCTCCCTTTCCCCCCGCGGTGATGCAATTAATCACGTGCGTTAATAATAAAGCTTTTGCAGTGCTTAATGGCTGCTACTCACCTGTGTAAGAGATAGAGGAGAACTTTGCGCAGAACTAAAGGTACTTTTTTTTCTGTAATTCGCTATCGCGCTGCCCTTTTTCATCACCGGTGAATTAACGCTTAGCGCGTGCTACAAGTAGAATCGTATAAGACTTAATTTTCCCTTGCAGCTTTAGAATTCTTTCCAACTTGAATGAGATGCTCATCGTGCATCCTTCTGACCCCCGCCCCCCATCCTCGAAGTTCATTGTAAAGAAACAATCCAGTGGTGCGTTCTCTCGTTAATTTTAAGGTTTCAACACAAACTGCACCTGCCTCTACACAATTTTCTATAGAATTATTTCGTTATCAATTCAGATATAAAAAACTAAATGAAATCCAACTTGGTATTACATTTCAGTTTTCTTTCGTCGTGTTTGATCGATTTATATATTTTGTTCTATCTATTATATGCATATATTGCAACGTATTTATATTTCTTTATAGCCTTGTTTCTAACTTTTAGTTTTGGTTCTGGATTTTTTTTGTAAAAACAACACAATTTTTTCTATAAATGTTTCAACGTTAAGAATGCAAGACTGCATATCGGAATGAATCATCGGTCTTGTGTGATACCCTGTCTCGGTTCGCCAAAAATTATTATTTGTTCTATGAACAAGCATAATTGAGATTGAGAGAGGGATAGTTATTCTTCTACAGAACACTTTGTTATGTTTTAAATGTAATAATGATTTGTAATGACCTACCTCTTTTTGCACCGAGAGAGGAAAAACATAAATTGCCCAGATATTTTGGGGATAAAAGCATCGATGAATTTTTTAATTAATACAGATTTTACTAAATATACTGACAAAACATTAAGTTGTGAAGGCGCATAAAATAATTAAGTACAATCGTGTGACGACTTCTAATTATGGGAATGTAAAGCGTAAACTTAAAAAGTGAACTTTTTCAAATGTATTGATTTCTTAAAGTTTATGTCTTTTTATTATTATTATTAAAGTTTATGTATGTATTTTTTATTTTTGATCGAAAATTTTATCGTCTCTATACCGCTCTTGTTCTTTATATTCCCTTATTATTTTTTAGGACCTGATTGATACTAATTTGATGCATAAACTTGAACCTAGACATAAAGTGTACCCGGTTGCATATTGGATTTCATCGCTTCAATCAAAGAAAAAGATATAATTTAAAATATTTATTATGAAGAAAAGAGTTCGGGCTTTTTTCGGACCATCGTGGAAAGGGTCGTGCGCAACATTTTAATGAAGTGAAGAGTGATTAGCATTTGAGCACTGATTCCTGAAGATGCTCGTCACTTGTGTAAGTGAAACGTTGAGTTTATTCGATATTATTAGGCTATTTATACCTTTTTATTTATCGTTATCTAAATGTTTCAAAACTTGAAGTTCCACCTTAAATTTTGAGTATTGAATTGTCATAACAAACACATATTATATATTTTTCCGCTTATTTCATGCAAAAAGCTATGTAATTATACAGAAATTGTGTACGAAAAATCACGTGGTTAATACAATACCACACAGTACAATATTCAACAGCCACAACAGGCCAGAGACCCAGCTAGGTGGCTGTGATTTAGGTCCTGTTGGCTCTCCTAAATTTAAGATGAAAAATGTTACGATTAAATCTCATCCTCAATAATGATATTAGTTTGAGTGGAAATCCTTCAATACTGAAATTTGAAAATGAATATGAGGGAGACGTTTCTTATGAAAATAGGAAGAAATAGTCAGATTGAAATAAATCGTAAAAAAAAGGAGCGCGATGAAAAAAATACAACTATTCTGATTGGGAAACAGATTTCATACGATAAAAAGATGCAGCATATGCGATTAGCTTATGTCTAATATTGTATGTATCCCGAAGATACTGTCACACTTTCGATTTCCAAAATTGTTAAAAAAATTTCCTACTCTACTGGGGAATACTGTCCAAATTAAAATGAGTGCAATTTTATTGCATATATAATATTTTATTCTCCTGCACTATTATACTTTTTTAGCAATCAGAAAGCGTTTTCTCCCGTGTTGATATTCTTCTTTCCTTTGAGATTTTCTCATGGGTGCCATTTGAAATCAACAAGGGATGTCATTGGCATACCAATGAGAGAAAGTCGTTCTTCATTTCAACACCTGAACTATCAGATTAAACTGTTTATCCAGACACCACCACCTGCCACTTATCCAAGCACTTTATAAGAGGAGGTTAAAAACCGAAATTTGTGCTAGGGAGAGAAAGAGAAGAGCTATTTCCAGCTAGAGATAATAAGCGAAACGTAATCGTTGGGTGGTCCTGTATGATTGAGGCATGATGAGGTATGATGCCAAGGCACATCTCCACACTCCACACCTGGACTTGTAAACAAGACGTTTGCTGTTGGTGGTACTTTGGAATCGTACATCCGGTTGTTGGTTCAAGTCCGATGCTTCCACTCACTCGTCTTTATACTGAGAACACGCTCTTTATCCGCCACACATTTATTTCCTTCTTCTGTCAACTGTGTGTTGTCACAATCATTTAAATCCTCTCTCTCTCTCTCTCCCTTTTTATTTTCAATGTTACGTACATTTTATGCGGCTTTTCATTGTTAGATAAAAGAAAATCTGGGATATGAGTGCTTGTAATTCTTTCTTCTTCGCTTGAGCTATAATTCTAACATTCGACATTTCGTCATGCCTTTTTATGATGACAGCAAATCATTAAGTGCTTGCTCCTTTCCAAGTGGGAGGAGTTTCACGATAATAAAATTATCATTGTTTCCCTCGTTTCTTAGTACTCTATTTTTGTTCAACATTTTTAATTTTTAATGCATTTTATTTCAAATATTTGTTAACGTCGATAAAAAGAGGAACTTCGTTTATACAACATTAATAATCGTTTCTTTTTTTTCTCTAGTTTAACAAGAGAATCTAAAACGTAGTGTCATTTTTGAATTCTATTATAGTGAGACCTCGATAAAACGATTCTCTACGAACCAAAAAAAAAAAGATCATTGTAGAAAGGTTATCGTTTATCGACAGGTAGCATTAGCATCAGGCGCCACCAGATTTATGTTCAAAAACATAAACAGCAAAATTGCTGTTATGTCTTCGGAATTGGCGTTGTTAGTATCACCATAAAATGTATTTGCGAGCATTTATTCACAGCGGAAAGTTGTAATTGATTAGTTGATTAATATAATTCAGTTGCAAAGTAATTCATAAGTAGATTAACTCACAATACTTTCTGTTATACGTAGAAAGTAACTTTACTGCGATTCTATTAACACTTTTAATACAAATACAAATACAACACCACAACAGGCAAAATGCCCGACGAGGTGGCTGAGAAAAGATGCCCATAAATATGGATGTCATATATTTCCAAAAAATATAGCAACCCAATTAAAAATGCAATTAAAAAAATTATAATCAATATATACACATGATAAAATACTATACAATGCCCATAAAGAATACTTATGGTTGTCTTATACTAAGTATGGGTAGCTTCTCGATTTAACGGATAGATAGTGCAAAATACCGATGCTATCAGACACCCTGGAAAGAACAAAACTGGTGAGGACTTTAAAAATATATTGAAGATGATTTTGAACAAAATACAAGAAATGTCGTTGTATCAGTTTCGAAATTTGAAAAAATATCGATACAGAGGGGCTTATCGTATTAATGAAAATGTCGTTGTATCGAAAAAAGTTTTTTTAATTAGACTATATGCTATTCCAAACAAGATTTCAAAAAATATATACATCGTTGTAAAGGGATTTCTCGATGTCGTTATAGCGAGGTTTCACTATATTTCCGAGTAAGGCTTTTTTTACAGTGTAACCGGTTTTTTTTCTGGATCCAGGAAACAACTCGTATTCAACCAAGTACGCCTATGCCACGCTTACAAACGTAAGTAACAAACATTGAAAAAAAATTCATAAATTCGTTATTGAAGATGATTTTGAGCAAAGTACAAAAAATATCGTCGTAGCAGTTTCGAAATCCCAAAAAATATCGATATAGAGGGGTTTATCGTAGTAATGGATGTGTCGTTGTATAGAGAGGAGTTCAACATTAGACTATATTCAATTCCAAACAAGATTGTTGCGGTGCTCAAAATAAAGAAATATTTGTTGAATTTGATTTATTTTAACTCTTTTTTCCTTCTTATCAACTTACATATGTAGTTTTTAGTTTTATGATTGCTATAATGCCTTCAAATATTTCCCTGGAAATAAATTATCTGAAATTCTTATTGATATAATTTTTTCCAGGTTAATGAGCGAAAATGAAAAATAAACATTAATCAAATTAATCAAATGTGTGTACCAGAACAGAAATCGATAAGACACGTAGGCCTAAAGCCCTAAATCGATAAACTTTAATAATGAAGATAAAATCTTTATTATTAAAAATTATTCTTTTAATATAAAGAAGAATAATTTTAATTTATTAGAAATATATTCTCTAATAAATCAATAATATTGTAAATAAGGTTTGCTTGTTACATTTATCTAATATTTTAATTCAAGAATGTATATAGGCCTAGAGATGCATTATAGATTAAGAGACTACACAAGAGAAATCGAATCAGATGTACAATATACGTAGGCCTACAGTTAATTGTCTTATATCACCTCTCAAAGTTTTTCCCAAGAATTTAGAATCCCTGTAATTAGGCCTACGGGTATTTGTAGACTATAAATAGTATGATTATAATCTATTTATCAGAGACATGAGTAGTAATGTATTCTTCCAAGTCATAAAGGTTTTAATGAAGTTGATAATCGGAAGTGAATGTCTACCTAATCGCTCATTTATTTGTGTAATTTAGGTTTTGTAATTTATGGACACCCATCTCGAGGAAGAGAAGTTTTTCAAAGACTGATCAATACAACAGGCCTATACAGGCCTATATACATTATACGGGGTGTTTCAGAAAGAGTGTCCGAAAGAAATAAAAACAAATTCTACGGTGGCGTAGAATGTTTTTTATTTCTTCCGAATTAGAGTAAATTGTGAAAAATATCAGCTAAAACAGCAAAATTCAATGTAAAGTAATAATTAGAGGAAATATAAAGATTGAAATTTTTTGCGACCCCTCAATAAAAGAAATGCTAAAAAGTAAAAATTTGCGTCTCTTTATCGTTCTGAAAAAAATCATATTGTGACATTTGGACAAAAATTGATCGTGATATAGCTTTGATTGGGAAATTTGTGTGAGCTGTAAATTCTTTTTTGGGAGGGGAGAGGGTTTATCGAGGTGCTTCCGGGGGGGGGGGGGGAATCAAAGTGATAGAACAATAGACTTGACTATATTAATCCTTATGCGTATATTAGTCGTTTTCTCACATTCCAGGGTGGGAGGGGGTTTCCCCATCCTACTATAGCCTTGCACGGGGTAATTTTTTTAAATATAGTAAATGGAGAGGCAAATTTAAGTATTTCGCTTTTGTTCTATTGATGGTCGGATGAAAATTTCAATTTTAATACTTCTTCACCCCCTTGCCACTATAACAAACGAACTTCCACATTTTTACTGATATTTTTTCATCTTTTACTGTTATTTTGAGTCAACCGTAGAATTTTAACACATAACATATATTAAATATTTGTTACATTGGAAAAAGAATAGCGAGTTCCCTCTAACGGGCCTACTCATATATTTTGTATCGTTTCGATTCGTTGTATTAAGAGATACGTAAAAACGGTGTTTTTGAACATTTGAATTTTGAATTAACATTTTCCGGAGGACCCCTCGGTCAAATATTGAGGGAACGAAGGACCACCTGAGCTATGCAATAGCAGAAATTAGAGTGAAAATATAGTGAGCGGCTGTGTTCCGAGAAATATAAATCCGTGGACTTCATAACAACCTCTTGTACACACCTCTGGTGGCACGCGGACCAACTTTTAGAAAACCAATGCGTTAGAAAATGGTACGGTGTTTTCGTCAGGTTTTTTTAATTGAAAGCCGGTATTTGAAAATAACTTGGAGTCAATATCCTCCCTCCTGAGAAAAACTTCCGCGTTTCTAAGTGGAATATTCGCAGGGATATTTTTGAATTCTGAAGGCGGAGAAAAGTTGGGAAAGAACAGCGTAAACTAACGAACAGTGCTTCTTTCCCTGAATTATGCTGTTCCTTCCCAAATTTCCTCCGATTTTTGAATTCAAATATCTCTGCGAATACTGCACTTAGAAATGTGGAAGTTTTTTTGTTGGCCTCAGGAGAGACAGGGCAACAACTTTCTAACTCGGTTTTTGAGAACAGAGTGTCAAATAAAAAGTTATTTGTTTATTTTAATAACTATATAATCCCCTTGCAACATGCATGAGAAGTATGCCTCTAGAATCAACGGTTCGCCACTAAAATGCAGCAAGCGGAATTAAGTAATCACAACGTATAATGCTTAACTTACAGGCCTACTGTACATATGTTACTACCAAAGCCCGAAATTGATCCGCACAATGTCCGAATTCCTGGCTTTAGCCAGCCAGTTCACGAAGTGGCTGGTGATCTTTGGCCAAAGTAAAAAAAAAAACATGATTCAGGGTCATCAAGTTGCCGCATTTTTTCGTGATAATTATGGCAACGTTACCTATGGCAACCCTAACGATCAGAGGAATAGGAATATCGATGTCTCATAATATAATAATATATAATATATAATGTCTCATAATTTATATATAATAAGTAAATAATACTGTACTTATATAAACTCTTTTTTTGTATTTTTTATACCATTTATTATTATGCATCCATCGTATAATATCATATTTTAATATTAATTCTTTTGTGTTGCTTTTAAGAGTTGCACTATCAGGAGTTTGGGGGTTCATCCACTAACCGTGAACGTGGCTAGACGGGCGAAGCCCCCATAGCGCTGCGACCGCACGGAGCAGCCACAGCTCTCACTATAGTAGTTATCTTCATATTGATTTACACAAGATACAAATCATATCTCAGTCACGATGCAGTAATCATTTTTCGTACGAAATTTGTCAGAAAAGCTATATGTCTATATTAATAATATTATTATATAGTCTTGTGTCTCTCGAATTTCGCTTTTTTTTCATTATCACATGGAGCTAATCCAATACAGATACCATACATAGCCATGTACACATCACACGTTGGCGATAAAGGAAATGGATGTGGCACCCACACCGGACCGTCTTACATCAGCACATCAAACATTATCAGTGCTCTCCAGCAACTTTTTAAATTGTCCGGCCAGAGCTCGAATCATTTCTGCAAATCGAACTTCAACCAAACCTCTCGGTCATTTCCCGAATCAGCCGTACTTCGGGCTTTGGTAGTAACAAATACAGTCGAACTTGGTTAATTCGAAGTTTAAAGTCACTGGGTCCAAAGTCAAAGTCACTCACCAAAATTCGAATTATCCAATTAATCTATCCTGAATCCGTAAACTGACTACAAATTGCAACTTAATCATCGACTTTCAACGTGGAAAATAATGATCAATTATTAAAACTTTGCCATCAGTTACGAAACAGTTTTCCAAATTTTAATAATTAATAATTATAATATATATATATAAGCCTATATATAATTAATCTTCACCACCTCCTTCAGAAAATTATCTCTCTCACTTCTCCCAAGTCAAGCGAACCCACAGGATCCTATGTTATACCCGTAGCTTCTATCACTCCCCCCCCCCCCTCCCAGGGGGCAATAATGCATACTTTGGGAAACACTGGGATAAATGGACCATGGAGAAAAGAAAGAGTCAATGCGAAATAGTTTAATTTTTGACCACCAGGTGGAAAAGTTAAACTGATACTACTCTGGCCTATGTAACGCCCGTTCTTAGTAACGTTAGAAGAAACCGTATGCAAATCTGCGTCACAGTCAATAAAAGGCGCGGACACCATCCCTGTGAAGTTAGCCATGCCAGTTTCGCACAGCTGCCGATGCACGCGTGCAAATGTTTTCGGGTTGGGCAACCACCTGTGGGGAAAACGCTCACCGCACATTCGTGCTGCCTCTGTGGTACTTCCGTTTGCAGCTCCGTAAATGAGATGCATGTCCGCTTTTTCAGTATTACTAAAGTGCGCCATTATCCCGTACGTTACAACTGTTAGAACGGTTGCACGCTCAAATAATTCACAGAACTGGCGTCCGGGCCTTTTATTCACTGTGACGCAGATTTGAGTTTTACAGTTTCCTCTTTTTCCCCAGGTTACATTTGCATGCATGGAGTTCTTTTTCTCCCGATAAATTTCAACAGGAATGCCATTTTAACGTTTGCGAAGCGGCCGTCTCGAAACACGCACTACCGTGCTTGCGTTTAGACCATGCATTCTTTGATGACAATTGTTTGTTTTTGGGTGTACTACCACCTCTTAAAGTTTTTTACATTTTTTCTGAATCACCCTGTATACGTTATTTGGACCATGAGAATAAGGTAACTGCGATAAAAACGCGCCACTTATTCACCTGGTGGTAAAAAAGTGAACTATTTTATATTGAATTTTTCTTTTTCCCATGGTTGATATATCCTATATATCAAGTTCAACCAAAACATCTCCATCAGAATAGGCGCTACGTACGACTGAGTAGTGTCAGTTTATTTATAACCACCCTGTATATCAATATACAGTAAAACCTCTCTTTTGCGGTCACCGTCGGGACAAAAGAAAATCATCAGGTAAAAGAGGGGTGTTTGTATTTAAATGAGAGTTCTTATTCTACACTTTGTAATATTCATACACTTATAACTAATCTTTGTGCTGATCATCAACATAATCACAGCACAGTCAGGATGCTGTGGAAATTATAAATCTCTCCCTCGAGTAATCACATATTAAACTCCTTTACATATTTATAGATGTGTTCGACCCCCTCCTTCCCCCCCCCCTCCCCCCGAGGAAGATAGTTTAAACGTTTGTTTGTTCAGTCGATACAAAAAATGCAGCAACAACACGTAAAGGATTGCGATCACGTCTTTCGTGTTGTCGTATCAGATCGTGGATTTACCATCAAACTTTAATTAATAGAGGAGTTAGTTACATCTTAATTTCAGTTACATGCAAATTAATGTGCTTAATTCTACGTAACCAAGGGATCATTTTCTTTTCGTGAGTATAAATTGATATATCAGTATACATTAGCAATGAAACTAGCTATTAGTCACGATGTCTGTAATCATTCGCTTTCTTCGTAATCACTTAAGCGTTTAAAGTTAATACGTATCAAAGAGAACGTCGTATAGTCAAGTCGTCACGCTGTTTATCGAACATCTGGCTCAATATCTCATACGAAAATTTGATATAGTAGGCTATTTTTGAAGCATTTGGGTCTGCATGATAGTCGCGTGTGTGTCGTTACGTGCAACACAACTAACTACTTCGGTTCGAGTCATCGAATATTTATACTTTGGTTCGAACATACTTCGGTGGGGGAATAATTCGGAATGTGCATTGCTACTGTCGTTCCCTCTCTAATTAGGGTGCAACAAATATGTATTAAAAACGAATAAATGCTTGATTATTACACATCAACATATTAGTCGTAACACCAAGTTTTATTTTTTTAAATTTCCTTTCGTCGAAATATAATTTTTTTAATAGAAGTTTGAATTTATTTAATTAAGTTTATTGATTTTGAAAGTGCAATACAAGTCCATTATAACGACAGCTCACAATCACGGGAAAAATTATCGTTATAACGGACTTCTCGTCATAAGCGGATGTTTTTTGTAGCATTGCATTAGCTATTTGAAAATCACCTGCAAATCACTCGTTATATTGAGATTGTCGTTATAAGCCATACTCGTTTTACGGACTTTTACTGCATTTAATGACAACACATAAATTGTTACATTTCAAATATCTCCATTCAGATTTGAACTAAATATGTTTTTTGATTCATTACGCTAATTTAAGAAGAAGCTGCACACACATTTTCACATTGTAATACGAGGTATAAATTCTGTATTATAGAATATCGAAATCGGATTTGATCAAGTACATACGGAAAAAAGTCTGAAACACATGATTATTTAGACGGATGTTTCTTCGTTGTTTTCAGATCACTTTACGAATGTATTGATAAAGTAATTTGTACATTATACATCCTCTCTTATTAAAACAAAAATGTTTTAGATACTAAAAATTTATCGTAGATATATGGTAGGTAGGAATTACTGATAACATTACTTTTATAATGAAGAAATGTATTTTTAACTGCAAATTTTGAATCGTATTTGTTCCCTTTTACTGTATTAATAAGTGGGGGAAGGAAAAAGAATGAGATTTCAATTCTTGTATTTTAGATTGAGTCCTCGCGTGAGCAGTTGTTTGACATAACACATCATTTACATCCTTAAATAGGCCGAATCAAAGCTAGCTCTACCCATGAGTTGTACGGAGATTGTCTTTATTTCAGTGGCTAGCAACCAATCGTCCTCTTTACTATCATTGGAAAACACAGTTGGTAATTTTTCATACACTGAAATAAGGGGTACGCCCAATCTTATTATAGGAACCTCGTGCTCTAGAAGTGCGTAGGATGATCCTCCCCCTTTCTTTTTTCCCATTAGGAGCGCAGAAAATGTAACTAAAAAAATCAAAATAAATGAAAGTCGAGCTACACCTATATTTTATAATAGTAGATATGGAATCTCGTGTAATTAGTTGAGAACTTTGTCAAATATTGACATATTATCTGCAAGCAAGTGGTGTTCTTTGGATTCATATTTCTTAAAAAGAGAATTGAACTGCAGAAGAGTTCAATGCATTAATCTATATTTTTTTATAATATACACAAAATTAAACTAAAGTTTGAGGGATGATAATTTCATAATAAGCCTGATATTTTTGTTTAATCAAGCCGTTCTGAAATCGATAAGTAGCCTACCCATTTTACGTTGAGTTCTGTTTCGTGATATGATACTCGGATCCTAAAAGCTCTAAAAACCAAGCAAAGCTTTGGGACTAATCCATTTTGCATCAAAACGCTAGAACATTGTATATTTCGGAGTTGAATTACATCGTGCCAATTATTTATTACCACGTACACCACTATGTCTTACACTTGCACCAAGTTCCATTTTAGTCTTAGGATAAACTGTGATTCTGCTGCTTCAAAGCTCTGTTCCGCGAAGGTAAAAAGAATTAACGTTCCGTTATTTACAATCAAATGATGCTTGAAATTAAACGAGATCAACATGCGTTAAAGTAATTTTTTTATCGCTGCTTTAATCGAGCCAAAGGTCGAGATTGTAATAAAACCGAGAAATAATATTCGTAATAAAAGAAAGAACAAATTTGTAAGAGCCCGATCCGTAAAGCTCACCACACCCACAAAGAAACATAAAATCGTCATAAGTGATGAGCCCTACCTGCCGCTCTGTGTCCCCACCGATTTGCTAATGATAGGCTCCCACAGATTCGAGCGTCTTTATATTTAAATCTAATTCATAAAGTTAGCATGACCCCTCCAGCTGTGGCGACCAATCGTAGGCGCGTGCGGGAAAAAGCTTAAGAACCAATTAAAAAAGGCCGGCTACTGACAGAGAATTGCAGAGGCCCCAAAATAGGCCGCCTCTAATTGGTCCTCGTTAGAAAGAATTCACGGTTTGCACAGTTGTTTCATTTCACTAATTGGTAAAAGTCACTCCTAAGCTCCGCTAATAAATTTTACTTCTTGGGAGGTCTGAGAGGTGCACATAAACGCGAGCAGCCATCAGCTGCTTTTTACGGGTACGATTACGCAAAAGATGTTCTTTTGCTGATTTGCTTTTTATTCCTTGCTGCAACAAACAAGAACACTAAACTGATCTGCAGCTCTTTGAATTATGATGTATAGACTGGGATTCGTGAGGCTACTTTTTATGTATTCCTTCACTCCGGTACACAAAGATTCTACAGAGAATTATACTTTTCTTTGTTAGTCCTTCTATTCCGATCAAAAATACGACGCTAGCACGAGCGTACATATTCACACATATAGCCTACTCAATAGGATGCGAGTGAGTTGAAAAATTCCATGGGTCTCGTGGATTTTCATCGACACAGACAATCAACGAACTGCGGTTTGGCTGATAGTTTGCTGCACCAAAAAAGCAATAACACTTTTTGTCTACACATCTGAAGCCAATTCAAGAAATTCAATCCGTTACTTGTTTACGAACGATATTGAATGTTTTATATCTTCATAATATTCCTTGGAAATTATTGTCTATCAATGCAACGATTGCCACGAAATGAAAATGTTTAATGCGACGGTAAATTAACGGATGAATACATAATACATTAAAAATAACAATGAAGTCAGTTATTTATGAACTTTTGAGTCGCATTATGAAAAGAATCTACAAAATCGAAACCAAACTGTATGAAATTTCGTCTATAAACACATTATTAAAAAATGCACATTGCAGAAAAAATGAACAATGTCGTTGAAGTCACGAGCAAATCCTAATGACTTATAGCTTCTGCGATGTATGACTTTATCCAACAGATAATTCTATGATTTACCCCAAAAAAGATGCTGACAGCTCGAAACTTTTTGCGAAGTCCTCATGTTTTTTTTACCATGCTTCGATGATATCTTATAGGCTACTTTGCACAAAAGAATTTTGTAATTTTGTGCAATCACTTAATCATCAATTTATGCAACACAGTGTAAGTACGACACTGCGTTACCAAAAGTATTATAAGACACATTGGAAAAATAACATACCTGAGTTATGTTCTCGGCCGTTTCTTCTGAGAAAGACAGATTTTGGTCTTCATCCACGAACTCTGAAAAGTAACTAAACGTTTTGCATAATTGCGGACTTCTTACCATGTAGCAATATGCTACTTTGGAACAGAACCATGTTTTCCAACATTCACCACATGTATGTTCAGACCTGGTCTCTGCATGCAAAATTTGAATTGGCCAGATCAGAGCTGATTTCAAGTCGACTAAACACTTACGTTTGTCCTCGGCTGAGAAAAACTTTCTATAATGGCTCTTAGATCTACAAGAATGGTGATAAATCCCCGAAAATGTGTATCAAAAGCAGTGAAAAAGCTTGTGAAGAAGAGTTCTTCAAAACCTTTTGTAACACGCGCGTACGCCAAGTATGTACGGAAATGATCAAGAATTAGTTTGTTATAGGCCTATTGTGAATGGATTTCTTGACGAAGGTAATCATACTATGAGTAGAATTACTGTGGTGTGTGTGTGTGGGGTGCATTTTCAATCATTTTTGAATAATAATAGTTACCTCAAAATACGCTAGAACACTTTAAATTCATTCCGTAACGCTCTTCAACTTCTTTTGAGCTGTTTGTCACCATTCATGTCCAGTATCACAAGAAGAGAACCCCCGGAGTGTCGATTAAAACCTCGCGATCTCGAAATTTAGCACATCAAGCACAAGGTTAATGTACCTGCTCTGTAAAAAAACATCGCTTAGGACCAATATTACAAGCCAAATGTACAAAGCATACTTCTTCCCCTATATATATTAAAAATTCAAATGAAATTTACGATAATTTTTTGGTCGTGAGCTGTTTTTGTTTGCACCTAATTTAGATTACTTTAATGATTATATTTTAAGCAATCACAATGTTATTTCAACTTGTCTCTTTTATTTCCAGGTTCTATTTTAATTGTTTCATTGTATGAATTATTCTGTATTTTTATCTAGATCTCAACACAAGGTATAAAGGAGGCACAAGACTGTTGAACATGGGAAAATTTGCCAAAAAAGTAACATTTGTTCAAAACTCCATTAAAAATCATATAGACGGCATCTTTTTTTCAAATTTGTGTACATATCTTAAAGAGTTTTTGTGGTTTCTATTCTTTACTGAACTTGCTTCAAATTTTAAAAAAGTATTGAGGTTTTTATGTAATTTGAAATGAAATTGAGAAAAATATTGCCAAAATTTTTGGGAGTATGTGAGGAGTATGTATTTACCCTTTTTCGAGGGTATGTGAGGTATCAACACATATCCTCGCTACGCGCGCGATTTCATCTTCATTTATAAATATTTTTAACAAAAGTTTTTTTTTGTGTTTAGAATCAACCATTTAATAAAAGGAAGCAGCCATTTGAAGATATGTTAATTGAAAGTATTTTTAAAAATTCAAAACTAAAAATTCAATCGTATATATAAATGTGAAAGTATGTATGTATGTATGTATGCTCTTTATACAAATCTACAGTTTTAGACCGATCGTCGCCAGATTTTGCATATATACCAAACAGGTCCGAGATTGAACCGTAGGCTACTTTAAAAGTTCGTCAGAGCTGGGCAAATGCCCGAAATGGGCAAAAAACTGTCGGGCAACAATGGTTTTGGGGCCTCAACAATCACTTTCGGAACGTTTACTTTGGTTACCGTGGTTTCCAACAATGCGTTTCAGACGGGAATATATGCCTTTACAATGGTTTGTCACACCTTTAATTCTGTTATTATAACAGTTTATTCTTTTATAACGGTTTGTCACTTTTCCAATTTAATTGCAGAAAACCCGGGAAGCGCCGGGTATTTCTGTTAGCCTATATACAGGTTGTCCTGTAATCTTGTAAGTGATAATGCGGCCTTTATCTCATCAACCGCCCATCGTATAGGTATAGTTTCAATTTAAAAAATGCGTAAAAGGCTTTTGAATAATATTCGCTGCACAAGCTGGACGTATGACGTCGCTAACAACAGAGAACAACAACTACGCTGACAAAACTGGGAGTAAAAATGTTCAACGGCAACTGATGAACTCAATGCTTCCCTCAAATCATCAACACTCTGGCACGAAGTTAAAAAATTATCATTATCCACCAACATGCGAGTTCAACTGCAAAATGACTCAGCACTGCTATCATTTTCACATCATTTGACCAACCAGTAGACCCAAGCACTGGACCGATTACGTTCCCAAATGGATTTTGCCAGTTGTTAAACTCAGTTCAAGAACTTGCAGACAAAGTCTTCCCAAAAGTTCAACAAAATGACCAAAACCATGAGTGGCTTTCTGAGAGCGATTCTGGCACCGAAAAATGACGGTGTGAACAAGATCAACGAAAAAATCCTAAAAATTATTCCAGGAGACTCCACATCTTACAAATCGGTTGATACTGTCACAGACACAGCGCAGACATTTAGTTCTGCATCCTGCAGAATTTCTGAACTCCTTTGGATATTCCGGGTGTGCCACCACACAATTTGACCCTCAAAGTCGGAGCACCTATAATGCTTTTAAGAAATTTGGACACACCGAGACTCTGCAATGGCACCAGACTCTGCGTGAAGAAATTGCACAATTGCATCATTGAAGCGACGATTCTAACTGGATGTGCCAAAGGAGAGAAGACGTCTTCGTTCCATATATCCCAATTATCACTGAAGAAATGCCATTCACTTTCAAGCGATCACAGTTCCCGATTCATTTAGCTTTTGCCATGACAATCAACAAAGCGCAAGGCCAGTCGTTAGCAGTGGCAGGTATCAACTTACTTGAGCCCTGTTTTTCACACGGACACCTTTTCGTCACCTGTTCACGTGTTGGTAATAGCAAAAATTTGTACATCTACACACCAGATGGACAAACAAAAATATTGTGTATCCACAAGCGATTGCCTGAAGTTTTTAATTAAAATATTTAACAATGAAAGTAATTTTTTCTTACTTAATGCAGAAATATTTTGCTTAAGAAATAATTAATAAGCTATGTATATGTAAATTTTTTACAGGGCGGGCAACGTCGCCGGGTATCAGCTAGTTTTTATATATTTTTAAAAATTTTAAGTTTGAATGCATCAACACCATTGAGGTTCATTCTATGCACTTAGCAAAAAGGCGCACATTCCTACCAAATTTCAGTCTCTTGAAAATTAGCTCGTGAGATATCATGTGTGCAATGGTCAAAAAACACATTTTGAGAAAAACGTGTTTAAAGATTGAGAAATATAAATTCTTATTAAATTGTCTTTTCCCAAACCAGAAACTGCTCATAAAATTAAAAAAATCACTCAAAGTTTAAGAATTTGATCATTTGTTTGGTATCATGTTTTAATTTTTTTTTTGTCATTTCAAGTGTGTCAGAGGTTTGCGACTTCATGTACTGGAAACGAAGCGAGGAGGAAAATGCCACCAGTTGCGATGTTAGTTAGTCAATTATGCACTTGAAGTTGTTTTTATGTTTTGATTTATATATTCAATTTGTTGTCTAAGTAGCGTACAAACTGATACTGCATGTGAGCGGGAAAATAGTTACAAATTTGGTAAACATTATATATGATGAGACCCTGAAACTCGTTCATTTGCTCATTTTGATACTCAGAAACACTTAAAGGTATTTCAAGTAGATTTTTTGAAAAATGTTAATGATTTAAATCATTTTGTTGATTGTGGTTCAAAAACATTATTTTTCTCAGAATTACTATCATTAAAAGGTGTTCGAAGTTTCATGATTGGTTTGTTGGGAGACAAGGAAGTCATCGACAAAAAAACACTTCGCTGTATGGACACATTACTTGGCACAAGAAAATGATGCATAATAAATTGAAATACTGTTGTCATTTGCGACCTTTATATTCTTGATTAATAGCCTCCACTCCCTTCCCCCTTGAATTCTTGTTGAAATATCACAGCTTATATAAAATAATCACATATATGCATACTGAGTTACAAAAAATAACCCATGACGACAAAACATACACCAACGACTTGTTAAATTTCTTTGCTTTCACAATGTTCAAATTCATATTTCTCTGCCATGAAAACAGGGGCGTAATATCTGCTACTGCAATAATTGTGGCACTGTAATTTACCAGGTGTTCTGGAAGAGTTTTTCTTAAAGGTGGGTGAAATTAAAAACTTTCAATGTTGGTTCAACAGCTCTCTGAAATGCAGAGAATGGGAGAGGAAATTATAGTCATCTATATAGTACGATAATACATGTAGGCTACTGTACTCTATATTTTACGTTGATAATTCATAATTTTGTCTTGAAAATATGACTTTCTTAGAATCATTCTTTTTCATGGTGTAGTTTTCGTTGAATCATTGTCTCATCATTATTCATATACAGTAGTGTACTGAATGGGAGAAATCATTCCTTGGAAAAATTCATGACCGGTGTATTTGTTAACTCATAACACGTACTGTATATCTCCCTTCAAATTAATCCAGTGTTTTTTAAACTGTTGGCATCCGTAGCCCCCTTGACTTCGTCATCGTTTATCCGCGGCTCTCCAGAAAGCGTAATCTAAAAAAGAACTACATCAAAGAATTGAATGGGCACACATCAATACACCAACGCGTTGCGACGCCCCTCAGAAATGATTGGCGATGAACCTAGGAGTCACGAGCTTGGAGCACACTTTGAGTATCCACTAAATATTTCCGAAATAAAAAAAATATAAATGCACTATATATACTCATCGCTGTTTAAAGCAAGGGCTCCCCCCCCCCCCCACCCATGCTTATAAAAGGATATCCGAGGGAAACTGACGTCTAGCACTAGCGATTACTATAGGTGTCCATTCTGAGAGTGCATGCGCATTGGAGACAAATAGATGTTCGAGAACTGATATATTTAATTACGTCGGCTAACAGCAACTGTTGAGCAGTTGGTACGATGACGTAGAGTCGAGGGTTCGAATCCCACTCGTATAACGCTATTTTTTCCCCAGTTTTACCTTACATCCTCAATGTTTTTGAATGATTATTTTTTATTTTCATTGCACTCAAAGCTGTTATTAAACGTCCCGACATTCCCGGAGGTGTGTGGGGTCACGATGCGCTTGCTGCGGGGGATGGCTTATCAACCAGCCGCCCCTACACACGTTTTATTACATTTAGCATTGTGAAATGAAAGTATTTGAGGTTTTGTGATTGTGCCGTAAAAAATTATTTTTCTCAACAAAAAAATAAATAAATAAAAACACGAATTTTTCACAAACGCAACGCAATCGCGAGAGTAAAGTACCGTAATCCGAATCTCACAGTCAGTGGCTCCCTCCACTTCTTGAATAAGCATCGTTTTTCCTCCGTGTATTCGGAGGAAAACCCAAAGAATCATCCGAAGAAATAAAGTAAAGGGGAACAAGATTAGAATGTGGAATTCGAACCATGAACCTTTACCTTCAATTTTGTGCTATCATCGTTCCAACTGTTCAATAGTTGCTGCTAGCTTATCATGATTAAACATACCAATTCTCGAACATCTACTTGTCTCTAATGAGCTATAGTAATCCCGAACGCTAGACGTCAAATTCTCTCGGATATCCTTTTATAAGCATGGGGGATGGTAGGGCCCCAGAATTCCAGGCGTTATTTGTTTTTTGATTTCTCACAGCAGCACATTCGTGGTCTACTCAGGGCCGTCTTACGAGCATCAAAGGAATTTTTCTGAGGCTCCCTACCTGTTTATAGAAATGCCTGTCTAACAGTTTTTTTTTTTACTCTCGAAAATTTTAACGGGATCTCATCTTCATGAAGCCCTTTTGCACTTGAGGTACCCGAACCAGGCCTGGGTGTGCCCATGAATTATGTGAAAAGTAGCTGAAGATGCATATACTGTTTTGGAAAAGCAAAAAGTGCTCCAAATGTTGAGTCTACTCTTAAAAGATTATCTAGATTCCTGTTTCTCAACGTGGGGCCCACGCCCCACAAGGGGGCAGTTTGATTTTTAAGGGGAGCAAATTGAGTTTTTCTATGAAGACTTAGAACCTCCCGAACTCCCTTCATTTTTATCAGTTCAAATATCAGTTTTATATCATATTTAAACAATTTCTTGATGACTTTTTTTTTCTCTTTTCGTGGATTAGTGGAAGGTGTGTGATTAAGGGTTTTTAATGCTTTATGTCACACGAAAAATTTGTGTCAGTAAGAAAAGGTCCACGGACCCCCTGTGCGAGGAACTCTGATTGAGAGAGAGAGAGAGCTACTGCTTTTTTTTTACTAAGTAAAAGTAGACAGAGATGGGGAGTGGGCAAAGACCCCTAGTTTGAAAATATAAGGAGGCAAAGCAAAAACATGATTATGGCACCCTCTGCTTGTGCGTCTACAATCTAGTAGCATGTGATAGCCATTGTGCGATCGTGTGGGCATCATGATGGACTAATATCGCAATGATCCAGGTTTGAACCCTACCAGCGGCATGCACCAAGTTGTTAGAAATAGAGAAATGTTTGAATTAATCCTATTGATTAAAAGTTTGATTCAATTCTATAGAGAGAAATGTTTTGGAAGTACGTGTACGATTGAGTAGTAGTAGTGTGATATGTGCTTACGGTAAGAGTAACATGATGAAAAAAAGCGATTGGATAGAAGCATGAAGATTTTTCTGTATTTTCATATCTTGGATTAATTTTGGAGAGAGCTCTCCTATTATTTTTTATATTTTAAAATAAATTTTTTTCCAATCACTTTTTTGGGAGATTTCCCAGTTAAGTTTTTTGTGTTTGCATAAGTACACAAAACAAAACATAAAATATAATTTAAATTTTTTTTAATTAATTAAAAAATTAAAATAAGAATAAAATAATTCAATTTGGAAAATAACATCAACTAAAAACAGAAAATAAATTTAATTTGATTTTTTAAATTGAAAAATTTCACAAGTACTTTCTACTAATGCACAATTTTAAGTTTGCGCCTAAAGCAGGAACAAAAAATGGAGCTTTTTTTGAATTTTGCTCCACCACTGACCAAAATCTGTCTACGCCACTGGTCCTGCGCCCACTTTTTATGCACAAAAATATCAGCACAACGTTCTGACAGTTTTATACAGTACATCCCTTTGATAATCTTTGAAGCATGTATATGGGACCCGTAATAGCCCTAGGGCCCTGCTCTAGGATGTGGAGGCCATACCCTGGAAATAATTGAAAAATTCCATGATATCATCATGGAAGACGGCAGATTGAAGGTGCATGAGATAGCCGATATTGTGGGCATTTAAATAGAACAGGCTCACAATATTCTGCTAAGAATGAATCATGAATATTCACAATATTCATGAAAAATTTGAGATGAAAAAGCTTTGCGCTAGAATGGTTGCTGCGATTGCTGACGATCTATTAAAAGCGAATGCAAAAGGCATTTCAAAAGAAAATTTTTCAATCATTTTGATCATTGGATCATTTCTGTCGCACCACGGTCATTTTCTGCACACGAGGGCTAATTCGACCGGGGCCTACAATTTATTACCGATTCCGAACGACAGCATTTTTTTAATAGTCATCGAGGGGTTAGCACACCAACCCCTCGATATCGCACTCCGTGCAGTAGCAATCTTAGAATTTGTCGACATTGGCTCATAACCCGAGGACTTTCTGCGTCGATTTTTGACCGTGGCTGAAACATGGAATCACCACTATACACCAGAGTCAAAACAACAGTCGAAGCAGTTTGTGAAGCGTGATGAAACGGCATTAAAGAAGGAAAAGGCTGTTTTGTCTGCTGGAAAAGAGATAGCAACGTTTTTTTGGGATTTTTGATCTTCTCTGAACCACGATACAGTGGTAAAAATCTCTGCATCGTGGTTCTTATCACTGCCTGCTGGTTGTACCACCATGAAAACTACCATCAGATCCTCGAGTTCGATCTCAAGGAAGAACATATATATATATATATATAGGTAACGCGCGTTCTTTCTCTATCTAACCTGAGGCGGCCACCGATAAATGTACGTTCATTTTTGACCCAGATCGATCGGTAGTAAATTGCTGTTTGGCGATAGTAGTAGTAGTAGTAGTAGTAGTAGTAGTAGTAGGTGTCGTGCCTTGTGCGACCGTGCCCTGTGCGACCCGTGCCCTGAGCGGCCAAGATGGATATCGTCGTAATCTGAGCGACCAAATCCTTCTCCATTCTTTACTGGGACAAATCCTTTCTTTTGTGATATCTTGGTGAATAGAGTAATCTTTCGATTAGATTCCCTTTCTTCCTTTGTATTGAAACTTCCCTCATATCACCAATATAGAAGGAACTATAGGAATACAGTAAATACCGTTTATACGACCTTTTTTATCTCTATTATGGGATTTTCACATTTATACGACGCATAGTGAGGTATTTTACCCGAAAACCTGGCTAAAATTATTTTTACATTTTCAGTGCACTATTTTGAGCTGATATGTAGACTAATCTATCGTTAAAATACTGAAAGAAATAATTTTGCGGGATAAATTATAAAATATGAACGTATGGAAATATATTTTGACATAAATTATATAATTCCCCCAATGATGAGGGAAATTCCTCAATAAAGAAGAAAAAATGTAATTGATGTAAAATTGTTATAAAATGCTAATAATAAATTGGGGGAAGATAGTCATATCTAATTTATTTTTTATTTTAATAAAAAATAAATATTTAATAAAAAATAAATATTCATCTCTGCACAAAATTATCCCTTAAAATTTTGGAGAGGGGTGAAATTATTCTTGAAAATTATTTTTTCCGATAACACTGGTCACTATTCCTCCCTGTAGATTTTAATGTTAAAATTTTTCATTTATACGACAAATAACTTCAATTATGTTGATTCTGACTGCAATGCCAACATGGCTGGAGATACGGGGGGGGGGGGAGAGAAGGCGTGGCGTAGTAATAATAATTTAGCGTTTATAACATTATTCCTCATTGTTTGAATCCATCACTATTAACCGAGAAATTGCGTAACCAGTTCTCTGCTGAGTTTAAATTGCATTCGAGATAGAATGAAAAATTTTCACTTAAAATTCTGAATGTCACTGCTGGAGAAGTTTCACAATTTTGATAGATTGAAACATTTGAAAATCATATTTTATTATTGTCATAGATTTCAAGACAGTGTATTTATCAGTAAAAGACAGTGGATTGAAATCAATTCTTCAAGAAAAACTACGGGGAAATATGCCCGTGATACACATGTTACAAATATCACGAAAGCATGTCACTTTCGTGCTACTTAGTAGCTGTGTATCACGGGCCATATGCGAGATGAATATTCTTATTTATAGTCGTAATTATCGTATTATAGTTTATGAGTTAGGAAGATAGTTTTTAGTACTTGATTTCAATAAAGAATAAATATTCAAGTTGGCTTGATTGAAAAAATCCAAAGGAAAAAAACGGGACATTTTTTTCCCCCCAAGAAGTCGGGATGGTAAAAATTACGTGAAAATACGGGGATGTTCCGAGAAATACAGGAAGTATAGTCATCCCACATATATCAGCATAATTGAAAAATAATTTTATCATAATAAGTGTAGAAGGCTACATTACAACCATAGAAATAGTATTAAAAGTATAAATCGCGTTTTTCAACTTTACACTAATTTAAAGCATATTATCAGTAGGGTAACCACATGACCTTTATTTTACGGGACATTCTCGTACTTTCACGTAAATTTGGCCGTTCCGACTTTATACAATTTTCCTATATATTTCCAACAATGCTAATTTGAATTTAAAATTTCTACTGAAATTGTGAATGAAGGTAATTTTCATAATTTATAAAATATTTTGATAATTATTAAATTCTCATCTCGTGTATTTTCCAAACTAAACATTTTTCCGGTTAATTAGAGTTCAATTCGCTGCGATTTCTATTATCCCGTCATTGCTCACCCCTCGTTAATTTTTCAGAAATTTTAAAACAGTTGGTAGTTTTGCCAACATCTTCAGGGAAAGTATGTCCCGTATTTTTCTTTATAAAATTCTAATTTTCCATATTTTTCTAACGAAATATGATCACCACGCCATGATGAATGATTTTTTTCTCCTGAAATAATTTTTTTCTACAGTGATTTGTAGAAGCTCAAAATGTCATTTGATCATTTTTGTCGAACCACGGTAATTTTCTGCACACGAGGGCTAATTAGACCAGGACCTACAATTTATTGCCGATTCCAAGAACGACAGACTTTTTTTTCATACTCACCGAATAGTTGATGCACTAACCGATCGATGCTGCAGCAATCTTTTTCGGTGGTCATGTTGCCATTTCTGTAGTACCCCCTGTGTCAGGAAAGTTTCTGACATGGACGAAACGGATATCGAACTCGCGACACCTCTAAACATTAGTTATAAACCGGTACTGTCCCTGGAAACGGGACGTTTGGTGACCTTTCATGAATCTGTAACAAAACTTCTATTTTGCACTAGATCAGTTTCCCAACCTTTTTTTGTCCCATCGCCCAATTCTTCAGAAAATCTTTTCACACTTGTTAAGTTTTCACAAAACTGTAACGACTGTTAATTGTAATGACTAATGACTGAGTTTTTCCTATGTTATGTTATCGAATGGCCTGTAGTGAAAGTATTTGTGAAACACTGAACTAGTCATCTTCTCATCGAAATCGTCAAATATGATCATATTTTAAATATAAACGGATAATAAATTTTCGACCTACTTTTTTACTCATTTTCATCAAGTTGTTATACTACCGCAACTGTCTTTGGAGTCTAGTGAGAATACAGCTTGTCAAACGATGTGATGGGCTGAATTTTAAACATTATGTTCTCCACAGGAACTTTTTGGTGTGCGTAAACCCTAAGTTATGAAAATAATATCTGAAGAAGTTAGCGGGCAACCCTTTCTGATCTCTAAGTACCCTAACGTGACACGCGACACACCGTTGGAAATAACTGTCTTAATTGATATTACAGCCATACTTCGGTATAACGTCCCGCCTCGGGGCCGAATAAAAATGAGTTCATAACAGGGGTGACATAATAACGAATAAAATTTTTTACAAATTGTACTAACAGGACCAAAAAATATTGACGCTATAGGCGGGATGACGTTAAACGTGGTCAACGTTATACTGAAGTCTTACTGTATAACGTTACTCTCAAGATGGATATTCAAGTTTTCGTCTCGATGAACTAAATTAGTTCATACGATTTGAATGGTATAAAAAATATAAAAACGATTTTAAATAAATTAAAAAAAAAAGATTTTTTGCTTTCCATCACATACTAAACTAAATGTTACATAATCTCTGTAGTAGATGGATTACAGAAATAGAATAGCAATTCATTTATAATGCCACGACATGAGGGATGGCCCCTTGTTGTGGAAGTGAACAATAGAAAAGGATTTGGTCGCACAGGGCACGACGATATTTATCTTGGTCGCACAGGGTGCGATTTTTCCTTGGTCGCACAGAGCACGGTCGCACAGGGCACGTAACCAAAATCTCTGCATCGTGGTGTGGCGCCTGCCATTTTTGCAGACCTCACAATCAGAAGTTCAACGTTACTGCCAGTGTTGAAAGAAAAATTCGTTCAATGTGACGCTCATTTATGACATGGTCCTGGACTGCAAAAAACTCTCAATTTAAGTGCACGGTTTAAAGGTGTTTCCTTGCCTTCAAACAGGAACAGCTCTTTTTTTTTTTTTTTTTTTACCGATAGAACCCAATTTGTTATCAAAACATCTAAAGTGTTTACTTTGTAACGTCAACACGTATTTTTTTCTTTATCGACGACCAGATTGCAGTCACAAGGCAAATGAAATTTCATGAACGCCAGAACTCTGCTGTGCCGGACTTATTCCATTGCCGAGAATTCTTCCAAGTCAGTAGTGGTTTATGAAGTCACAGGAAGATTCTATAGTGAGAAGGAAAAAAAGCGTTTTTCCTAAATTTTTTGGTTCTAATTAACCGAAATATTTATATGTATTTGTATGCAGAATCGTATCCCGACTTAACGCGGTTATCATCGGTCCCACCTATTGCTTATCTTCGGGGAATTACTATATCCCAGTGGTTCTCAAAGTTTTGTCTCCCGCGGAGCCCTTGCCCAGTTTATGGTTCATCTGCGGATCTCCAGAATAGTTTAGTAGATATTTTCCCATATATAAAAGAGCTACTTCAAAGCATAAATAGGCACACAAATCAGTATCTTCAGCTGACTGCGACGCCCCTGATAAAAGTTGGCGATGAAGCTCGGAGCTGCGGCGCACACTTTGAGAAATACTGCTATAGTTTATATATGCGGAAGGACCCCAACGTTCCACTGGAAACAAGAAAAAAACAGTAGAGCCATAATAGGAATTTAATCTGCACCCTAAGGCTTATATTCCACACATACACCTACATCCGGAGTTTTCCGCGAATTATGGAAATGGCTGGCGGACGCTCGACTGCCCCTCTGAATTATATATTTTGAAATAAATGGGAAGAAAATTTTTTTTTTTTTTATTCGATTCATTCGCCTTGCTTCCTCTTGCCCTTGAATTATGTTGAAGTAAAGACTTTTTCTCTCTGAAGTCTTATAACTATATGTGATGGCCCGTTTTTCTCTCCCCCCCCCAGGATTATCATCGTAAACAGCTGCCGCCATCAGGAAGGGAGCTTGTCTCGAAAATGTGCTACTGAAAAACGCTTTAAGTACAGGGCAAGCATAACATTTTTCCCATGGCTGCCATCACTAAATGAACTAGTTGCCCCTGAAGGTTTCTCATATATATATATATATTCACGCGTATATCGACTACATCTTCTTTTTCACGTTCTAATGGAGGTTGTTACCGGATTATTCTTACCTTCTGCATAAGTGAAAAAAAAAATTAGGGGGAAAAATGATGAAAGTTGAAGGAGAAGAGTTTTTTATATTTTTGCAGAAAAATTTCAAAATATTGCGAAATTAAAAAAAAAATGAAGAAACTAAGAAATATCTGCGCGACCACTTTGAGAGCTACGAGGATGAGTCATTAGGTAAGTCACAAAAGAAAATTAAAAAATAACTTGCAGAGATAACTTCAAAACTATTTTTATTTCTCAACACATAATCTTCCACTAATATTTATGCACTTATCCCACCGTTTTATCAGGGCCCCAATACCAGCTGTATAAAATTGTTTGGTTTGCTGTCTCAGCCACATTAGGACTTCATCTTGAACCTCTTCATCTGCAAAGTCTTTGTCTCCAAGATGGATTTTTAGGGGACTAAACAGATAAATATCGCTTGGGGCTAAGTCGGGGCTATAAGATGGATGGTGGATATTTTAGGATTACACAGGAGTGCTACTGGCCCATTTCCGAAATCGAGGTGAACGTGTGAATGCTCAGTCATACTGTGATGTTAATGTACATGAAGCTTCGGCCTGCAATTTGGAGAAAGCGTCCAGGCTTTCATCACGATAATGCGAGACCGCATACAGCTCGCCTTACACAGAAGACAGTTAAAAAACTTGGTTGGGGCAGCTTCTTCAACATCCACCTTACAGCACCGACTTAGCCCCAAGCGATTTTCATCTGTTTAGTCCACTAAAAGCCCATCTTAGGGGCAAACACTTTGCAGATAATATAGAAGTTCAAGATGAAGTCCTAATGTGGCTCAGACAGCAACCCAAAGAATTCTATGCAGCTGGTATTGGAAAACTGATAAAACGATGGGATAGGGGTGCATAAATATTGGTGCAGATTATGTTGAGAAATAGAAATAGTTTTGAAGTGATTATCTCTGCACAAGTTATTTTCTAATTATATATTGTCACTTACTTAATGACTCACCTACGTAATAAACTTAATCGCGATTTCTCTCTGTCTTGTATAAAATCTATTAAATTTCATTGATATGAAATATATTATTGCACAATATCTGTTCGAAATCTTACTTTTTGTATTTTAAGGTAAATGTGATAAATTCGTGTAATGCATAATTACCGACTATTTTGGTAAGGTTGATAAATTTGCCGAATTTATCACATTTACCTGTGATTATTTAAAGAAACTCCCAGATCGTATTGGTAAATATGATAAATCGTTAATTAATTACTTACATTTATCGGGACTTGCTAAAACTTCAATCTATGATGATGGATTCGATCGGTGATGTTGATTATTTTTAAAAATTTTGATAAATTTGAAAATAGCTAACATTTCAAGACTGATAATAATTTATACGTTTTTTCCTTATAACACTTATTTTCATTTAATTTAATTTTTATGATAAAATATGGTAATGCACCTATCACGTACGGGAGAAACCGATAAGTGTTGAATTTAAGTGATATATTTTCTTCTATATTTATCTACTTAAGTCGGGAATTATGAATAATCACCGTTAAAAGTGATAAATGTAGGGAAATTTATCAAACTTACCGAGACGATTGGTAATTATGCATAATAATCGGTTTGTTATGAAAAATTACCGATTTAGTATGTTTAACGTAACATATACACCGTATTTATTTGCACACACCAACAATAATTACGATTATTCTAAGAACAATGTATCTGTCTAGCTGTTGACGGCGGTTCATTAGATTCGCCAAATTTGAATAAGGCCGGCATTACACTATAAAAAATTTCGAAAAATCCTTTTATAAAACTTGAAAAATGCAACCAATAAGCGTATCGGGTACATTCGATCGAACGTAAACAATAGGCTTATTGGATGTTTTTTTTTCAAGTTTTTAGTAAACGATCTTTCGCCAAACTTTTATAGTACAATCCCATCAAAAGCCTGTAAGACAACAAAATATATTTTGCCAGTTTCAAACGCATGCTAATCATGTTTATCGCAATTATTTCCGAAACCTATCAGCTGGAGATAATCAGCAAAAAAGAAAAAAAAAGTGTTTTTTTATACAAAAAAGTGGTATACATTATAATATATATATATTTTCATTTATTTATGTTTCTTTTTATGTTTTTTTTCTCAATCGCTCTCGTAAAACATAGCTCGAAACCCTTTCAACGCATAAATGTAACTTCTAATGTGAAGCTGAATCGTTCGTATCATTTTATACAATAGCAATCTGCCACATCTTTATGTTTTGATTTAATAACGTTTTATGTGGGGGACAAAACAACGCATTTATATTGGTCCATTGAAAACCACTCAAGTATGGATTAACTGCAGTAAAGCTCAGTAGCTCACCCTAAAGGGCAAAAGAGACGGCAATTCTCATGAACTCGATTTTCGAGGTTAATAAATACGAATGCTTTTCTACCAAATTTCATCCTCCTTTTCTTTCGGTGATGTTTCTGCGGCCCATATGTCTCCCGAACCATCGCCTTTATCCTCTGTTCCTCTCGCTCTCCAAATTTTTCTCTGGAAGTGCTCCCGGCCATTATTCTCTTCTTAACAGGAACAGCCCCCGGAGAGCAATTTCCCGGCAAGTCCAGCAAGAGGAACACACACGGGGGCGAATCGAGAAGCCTTGCTTTACTTTCTTATTCTTTGTAGCCGGCTGTTTGTTTTCCATGGCAGCAGCCGCCTCGAATCATCATCAAGAAACCAAAGAAATCGCTCAAGAGTTGTAAATCTTGGGAAACGCGCTTTTTGCTTCTCAGCAGACATTGGCTTTCCATATTAGCCTCGGATTTATATGTGTGAACAAAGCCACGTGATGAGCCGTTCCCCACTGGGCTATTCTGCTACGTTCACAGTAGATTTTCTCTAGGAAAATGGCACATCTGGCATCATATATATATACGTATATATACACACACATATATATATACACCTGCCCACCCTCACCTTATTCTCTCACTCGATTAGAATCTCGAATGCATTTGACTCCAGGTCGATTGCGAGAGAGTAGAAAGAAAGACGGCTGCTGCCTACGATGGGTTTTTGAGTTTTCTCCAAGAATAGATACAAAAAAAGTAGATAAAGAAGAGGAAAAAAGCTGAAAAATAACAAAAATGAAATAATAATAATAAAAAAAAAGAAATGAAAAAATATATATATCTGATGGAGTGAAGGAGAAAAGAAAATGCTTCTTTTGTTGCCTTAATCTTTGTGGAACAAATGGTCGAATACGAAAAGAACCCAACAAAGGAAATAAGAATGTTTCTTCTTTTTTTATTCCTTATATCTTTCACTGATTATAACTCGGGATAGAAGAACGGAGGGTTTCCAAAAGTGAATTATAGATTTCGATTTTCAACCATTTATCTTACGTAGCTCTTTCCTCGGAAAGCTGAGTGGCCCGCTTAACCATTTGTCAGAAGTTCCGAACATGAAATTAATTTTTTGATAAACTGTTTTGTTGAGAGAAAACCTCTTTTGGTTACCATCTTCGGGAAAAGAATCATTTCGTTGTTCGGAGTTTTCTTTAGCGATAGGAAATTTAGCTTCGCTAGAAGAAGAGCAACAACAACAACAAGATGACTGCTGCGATGAGTGCCGAGTTTCAATCAATTTCCGATGTTTATCGTTTATGTAAAATAAGCGATTTCGAAAGCAAATGCAAATGTACGTACGTATGTGTATGTGTTTGTAAATAAGACAATTTTTCTTCCAAAGAACTCCGTGGTGAAAGGAGGGTTCCTTTTTTTTTATTTTCATTTTATTTATTTTTTCCGTTCTAATGTGTATCTTGGCACTTAGCATAGGGGAGGCGAAAATTGCGTAAATCATGTATTCAAAAGTTCTGATGGTTCGGTAATGATTACTTATATTCCTGGGGGAGCTGTTTTCGGATAGAATTACTTCCAATCATTTTTCTCTCTACACCAGTGATTTTGATTTCTTAGTCAAATGGATTTCTTTTCTTCAACTTCCTATACTTTAATTGGGATTTCTTTTTTCTTTTCTACATTCACATCTAAGTTTCCGCATTGAATCAATTTTGCAAATGAAAATAAAATAAATTGACTCCATGCATACATGTATATTACGGAAGCAGTTGTGCTTCAGAATACTGTTTATGATTTGTTTATTTGTAGAATAAAAATCTCTCATGCAAACTTTGTTAAAAAAAAATGAAAATCCAGAAAAATTAATTTAATTAGTTTTTTGGAGAAAGTTTTTTCGCCAACCCATTCTGATATACCGGCATATTAAATTGTTTATTTGATCATATTATTTTGGAGTTTTTTTTTGTAGTGAATTTGTAACCAGATCGATTTTTTCCTTAACGAGATTTGAATTTCACAGAATATATATATATATATATTTCCTTTCATTAAAACACACACACACAATGTATAGACAATTTAAATAGCGTCGTAGTGTTTAATTAATGAAGTGAAATCTTGCTACAACGATAAATCCCTCTCCATCGATATTTTTTCAATTCTTGTTTGTAATTGCATGTAGTGTAATTTTAAATTTCTCGCGATACAACGATATCCTCTAATATGATGAATCCCTCTATAACGATATTTTTAAAATGGTTCTAAAATCGCTTCAACAATATTTTTTTTGCTCAACATCTTGAATACACTTCTATTTAATTCCGTCACTTTCTTTCATTCTTTCTCAGACGTCTCTGATAACATCGGTAATTTGCAACACGTGATCACCAAAAGTGTTGGTGAACTTGTCGGTATTGTTATTTTTTGTGTAATTTACAGAAGTATGATATGGTAAACCCCTTTAAAGGGCTGAAGCATCAAACTGAATTTTATTGATTAACTAATCAATTATAATTTTTCGCGGAGAATAAATACTTAGAAGCGCATTTTCTGGTTGTAGTAACAATGTCGATTTAGACAAAATGTCTCATCAAAAGTATAAATTTGGTGGCACGTGATGATGATGATGATGTTGCTCCTTGGTGCTCCTAGAAAGCGTGGTCTCCCACTGCTAGCATTTTTTAACATTGACCTAAGCAATTTTAATTTTTCGTGACACGCACACACACACACATTTTTATTCTTGTTTTTGCAATTCCTGCACATGGACAGCTTCAGAGAAACACGAAATCTCGTTTAACATTAGCATTCCAATTGTACAGAATAAGACCTTTGAATGAAAAAAATTGTGGTACTTCACGTTGCGTAAAACCAGAAAGAAACATAATTGAGATACAGATAAACCTCGATACAACGATATTCTGCGAACCAAGAAAAAATATCGTTGTAGATTATCGTTGTATTGAGAGAACAACATTTTCAACACGTTCCATCAAACTTATGCTTCTGTTGTCATCTCTTCTAAGCCCGCTTGGCAAGTACCACCAAAAAATGTGCTTTTGTATATTTATTCCCCCCCCCCAAAAAAAAAATTTAATTTATTAGCTGATAAACAAAAATTCAATTACACAGGCATATAGGTTTATTTTGCATCTGTAAAGAAGTTTATTGTAATACACTTTGGTGTAGCACACAAAAAGTAGCAATACCAAAAAAAAAAAATCTTCAACACTTTTGGTGATCAATCAGGTAGTACCAAATACCGATATTATTAGAGATGTCCTCGGAAGAACTAAAATATGTGACGACTTAAAAAATATATTGAAGGATTTTTCGAGCGAAACATAAAAAAAATATCGTTGTAGCGGTTTGAAAATATCCTCAAAAAACATCGTTATAGAGAGGTTTATTGTAGTAAAGGATTCCGTTGCATCGAGAGTTTAACATTAGATTTCAGGTGATTCTGAACGAAATTAAAAAATATGTCGTTATAGAGGGATTTATCGTTATATCGAGTATCGTTGTAGTGAGGTTTCACTGTATTTTAAAAATAGTATTTTTATAGTTGTGAACGTACCAAATCCTCCTTCCTCCCGAGCCGAAATTATAGTGTTGTTTTGTTATTTTGCAGGAAAAAAAGCGTAAAGAAAAGCCCCTCCAAAAGAAAAAAAAATTTTGAATTCCCCCCCCCCCTCCCCCCACCTTGAGAATCTTCCGTACGCCTATGGTGGTGTTGAGCACTGCTTTTCACTGATATCCACCACAGATGCAGGCAAAGTGTCTGATTTCGTTCTCAAATCTGCACCACAGAATATTGGCCCAGAAGAATCATTGATCTGTTATAATAACTTGAGTAGTTTGCAACGTGTCTTTACACTTTCAATGTACAAAAATTGAAGGTAATGGCAATGACCAAAAAAATAGTAATCTATAGCAATCATTTATGACCAAAAATAGTGATATATTAAGTAGATGTTTTGGTTGTGTGTGTTGAAAAAAAAGATAGTTGGGTGTATTTTGGTGTTTCTATAACGTTGTTCAAGACTTATATATGACTTCGGAAGGTATAAAAATTAGTTTTTGTGTGTGCGTGGCAGAATGATAAATATCTACTAAATCGTAGTAACAAAGGAATTCTTAAGTTCTTTAAATGTCCAGGGGCTATGGTTTGGTAGAGATTCCAACAGGATGATGTTTAAATGCTTCAGCAGAGAATACAAGCATGGATCCAGAGAGGGCGATAGTCATCCTCAAAGAGCTGGATAATACAGATAACCGGGCATGTCCCGTAAAATATTGGACGAATTATCATCTAGTGACCTATACTACACAATAGTTACCCACCCATCCCTGACAGATCGCCTTATATCAGCACCTCGTAGAGATCCTGTCTAGAAGGTGCTGCTTGGATCAGCGTCTGATAGGACCATGGGCCCACAAACTACAGCAAGGACCCTAGGCTAGGGTCTCTGGAGGAGGGTAGGATCTATTTTCCTTTGACCCTGACCTGATTTTTCCCGGGGCCCACAGTAGTGAATTTACAGTGTGAAAAAAATGATAAGAATCGTCGTAATAGAGACCTCTCAGCCCCACCCTTGTGGGGGCTGTCACGGATAGAACGTCTGCGTATCATAACAGTAACGCACGATCAGCATTTGTCTTCCAGTGCCAGAAGATGCAAGGAGATACGACGAAAAGTTTATTCAGAGATTTTATGCTGTCTCCGAGACAACAACGTTTACAGACGGTTGAGGGAACATGTCCTGTACGACCGCAGGACTCTATACGATTTTGACCACAAATCACCAAAGATCCCGTGTCACTTGGTACAGAACATCGTAATTGAACAGATGGGTAAAGAGACTGTTTTTCGTTCACGGACGTATCCCGGTTCCACCGCGAAAGGGGATTCACGTCAGGTCTCCATCTTGAAAAACATTGGACACTCATTACTAGGGCTAGGATTTTTATTCCCTAAAAACTTCCTAAAAAATGCTCTATAAAAAATTCATTTATGCCCTTAAAAAACTAAATATGCCCTATAAAACGAAAAATATGTCCTAAAATTTATTTCATTCCTATCTCAGATAACATTCGTCTATGCAAAATAATATGATAATGAGAAGTGTTTATGCAGTCTAAACAGTTTTAAACCATTACTTTATTGTATGAACAAAAATTATTTGTTTTACTAACTCTTTAGGCATGTTGAAAATTTGATTTCGCAATATAATACACGAATCATTCACAATCGGTGCAAAAATTATTTACAGTTACTATAAGGGCAACTTCCGAAGAACTAGAAAATATTGAGGCCGCGTTTTTTATTACTATAAAAAAAGTAGTTTTTCCTCTCCACAAACTCAGAATTAATGTGCTGCCACCTATAGATAAAAATATCTAGCCAAGTATTTTTAGCTTTAGGAAAGCATTACAAAAAATTAAAAAAAAAAAAAAAAAAAAAGATAATTCTTTTTATTTGATAAAAACTCAAAATTTCGTTAGAAAATTCCCCTATGGACAAATTTTAGCTAATTTTTCCCACGAGTTACCATCACTGATTCAGATGATTAATATATTTAGTCACACATCAGTGTCGTTGTAGGGATAGTATTTATTTTGCTCTAAAAATTCAATGTCATTGCTGATTGGTTGAAAAAGCTGAATTTCAGTAGTTTTTTACCAATCGGCAACGACGTTTCATTTTAAGTGCATAAAAATTCTATACCTAGAGCTCTCGTCAGAGGTGGGAGCCAAAAATAAGTCTGAAGCGGAATTGGAATAGCGGGGCAAAAATTTACTTTTTATCGAAAATTATGAAACATGCCTTAAGTTTGAAAATATGCTCTATCACCTAAAAATAGGGAAATATGCAAAAAAAAAAAAAAAAAAAAATGCTAAGACCGAAATCCGAACCCTACTCTCTCATTACTATCCCTCTAACATCACTGAATGTGGTCATTTTAGCGGTCTTTAAATTCTAGTGTGAGATGAAATAATTTTTGGGGTTCGAGTACCTACTCCTGCCCATCTGTGTGAAAGATGGTCAGTAGCCTATACCACAACATTAACGTAATCGCTGTAATGTATTCAGGGGAGCAACAGGCCTTGACTTTTTTTTATACTTTTTGATGCTTCAGAGATAATGTTTATCTTCATCCAGCTTCCAATGGGTGACAAATCCTGAGAATTGAAGATATCACTCGCATATAATAGCTGACTTATTTCTCCACTTCTAGCGATATAGAGCGTATCTGGTCTGAGACAGTTCGTATAACGTCATCGACCTCTTAGACCATTGTTTCCCAAAGTGGGCAATATCGCCCCCTGGTGGGCGATGGAATGGTCCAAGAGGGCGATAGAACCTACTGATTTAACATAGGATCCTATGGGTTTACTTGAGTTGGGGGGCGATGAGAGGAAAAAATTTCTGATGAAGGGGGCGATGGAACAAAAAGTTTGGAAGACTATGTCTTAGACCTTTCCTGAAGCGTCAGGCATTCCTACAGGGAGAGTGAGACCCTAAACCTCTTAAGAATAGTGAATAATTTAGTATAGTCATACTCACAGCCGTTGTGTTGCGTGTGTATTCATAGACACCATGAATCATACTGAAAGCCTTGAAATTTCTGAAATTTTTTGTTCAGTAGGGGAGTTATCACACTTTTTGCATTTCAATTAATTTCGGGTATGTAATTCAAACCAGTTCAAACGTTTTATATATCTACATCAAGTTTGAACATTCGGCGTGTACGAGAGTTTTTTCCGGATACAAAAGAACCACTTTCTATGAAATATAAATATGAAATATAAATTTTTAAAAATTTATTGTCGAGTGTGACAAACAACCCTATATACGGAGCAAGTTGTCGCATACGTTGTCACACAACACTAATTAGGTATTCACTCATTATAAAACATTGAAAAAGGTAGAAATACATATGCTTTATAAAACTGATCATGAATTCACTTGTTCAACTCTATTTTATTGCCAATCTGCCCATCAAAATGGAAAAAAAAAGCTGAAATAATTGATTACTTAGGTTTATATAGATATTTTTTACGTATCCCACTTCTCGTGCTTGTTACACTCGAAAATTATGGATGTTGATCGTAATTATACTGCAATTTGTTTTAGCCGCTGTGGTGGTCGAGTGGTTATAGTGACGGACTCGCGATGCGAGGATCCGGGTTCGAACCCCACAGTGGTGGTCGGCTGAAGTTGGTTTTCTGTGGTTCCCAACTTTAATGCGCGAATGCGAGCCGATCTCCCCGTTAAAAAGTCTCGCCACAGAGAGCAACAGGCCTACAACGTTACAAATATTCAATCATTACACTTCACTCACAATTTGAAGCATAGATGGCAGCACTGAAATATCATACACAACACTAGCTACACACTCAGACTGCTAGGTGTACACACACTCACTTTGTTCCAGACTCTGCCACAAAGCTGGGCTGGAAGAGCTCTCGGCAACGGGATAAATCCGGTGGCAGAGACCCTGGTGTTCATTCATGCAATTTGTTTTAATTTTAGTTAAGCCTGCTTTTGGACAGTCATTTTGGCTAGTGCTAAGCGTTGCTATTTGTGCACAGTGGCATCTTAACAAAAAGGGGGGGGGGTTACAACGGAGAATTTTTATTTATACACATGCGCAACATTTTAAATAAATAAATTCAAGGGGAATTAAAAAAAATTAGCTTCAGGCACCGTGCCCCCAGACTCACTCCTGGAATCAACGCTAAGGGCATATATCAGAATATTCTCTAAAATTGTAATTTCCCGGCCTATATTGAAATAAAGTCGATGAATTCTCTATAATATATAGTATTGTACTTTCATTTTACTTTCATACATAGTGAAATAAATCAACAGTGAAGTCACATTAACGCACTGTAATTCCCTGAGGGGTAAGTTGTCACATGACACAACCAACCCCGTTTCATCTGGGACAACTAGCACCAGATCCACATATTTAAAAAATTTAATCCAACAATGATTTTTCTGTTGATAAGAAGTTTGCAACTATGTAAAATGATAGCTTATACATTACTTTATAATAGACATACTCGATAAAATCGATTAACAAAGGCATGCCGTTGAAACAAAACATGAACCGAGACGACGAAAAATTACTAATCCAGTTAAAATTCAGAAAAATCTTTCTAAAAATTTACGAAAGTGTCCGGAGCAGATGAATACTAGGAAGAATCCCCTTAACAAGATGCGCAAACTGTACCATTATGGACAGTGGGCACCATCTATACCAGTGGTTCTCAACCTTTGGAAGTCCGCGGTCCGGTTTATTTCTTTTATGTGAGTGGAAGGCTCGGTCATAAGCACGCCTAATGGTTCGTAAATGGGTAAAAATGAATCTGTTAACTATTCACGGCTCAGTTTGACTGATGCTATTGCCCGGCGGTTGAGAAACACGGATCTATACTATACTCAGCGATATTAAGCGTTAAGCGCGTGACAACTTACTCGTGTGACAAAAAAACCCCGGTCTCCCCTACACCAGCACGATCCAACCCACACGGGTAAAAGGCTTATATCCCGGGAGGGACAGAGCCTGGGTCGTGTCTGGTCTGAAGGTCTCCCCTACACGAGATATACGTATCGTCTATTAGCTCCGCATAAATACTGTCGGTCTATATCATAATCTTTTTTATCTACACGTCTAGAAATGTTTTATTGTTTTGTTTTATTACGTCTTTTATTATACAGCACCTAATGTACGACCGTAACCTGTTCGCGGAAGCCCAGAGACCAGTTTTTTGAGGATTCTTTTCAACAAAAACTAAAAAATTCCAATAATATATTTTCTTAACAGCAATATTTTCCCAGTAGCCTAAGAAAAACATCTGAAATAATCCCTGACCATGCAAATGCTGTGATTGTTGTGAGACAATGTTCGCTGACATTTTTTTGCTATTATTTTCCACATCTCTTTAGACGATATATATATATATATATTTTAAATTAACAACAATTTATATGTACATCCAAGGGTTTTTATTCCGAGAAATTCAATACTGTACACTCACACACATAAATGTTCCTCAGTAAAACTCAAAATACTCTTAACCCAAAAAAATTTTGTCTAAAAAATCCCTCACGGAGGATAAAAACTGCATTCGGCTGATAGAAAAATTGTAAAATTTGATGAATCATTTAATTGAAGAATATAAAATAAATGTTCAAATTTAGTATATGTGTACATAAGAGTTACAGTCACTTATATAATCCATCAATGTAGTTTAAATAATCTGGTATCTCTGCACGATGACTTATTCAGGTATATTTAACACCATTTAGAGACCCAATGTGATTTGTTTTCTTTGATACTTAAATTGATTATTCAGAATTTATGTTGTTTATATTTACTAATTTTTATTAATAATTAACCAATATTATTATGCGAATTCATATTATTAATATTATTTTAAATTTATTAATTTTTAGTCTGCAACAGTTAGAAATATGTTACATTTTTATCAACAAGAACTAAAAATTCTAATTTTTTCGGTCTGTAAATAAAATTTCGAATTCTATGTACCACCAATGTTTTCCACATGTACGCGTGTACACAGGGTGTCCTGTAAGTACTAATGCGGCCTTTGTCTCATCAACCGTCCGTCGTAGAGGTATAGTTTCAATTTAAAAAATGCTCAAAAAGCGTTCAAGCAATACCCTGTACCAGTTTTTTGAGAGTCTGTTTTACAGTGTCATAAAATAAAAAAATCTAAATATTTATACGATTTCCTTGTCCTCTAAAGTCTAATTAGAAAGTTGTTGCCCTGCCTCTCCTGAGACCAACAAAAGAAAACAAAATTACATGTTTCTAAGTGCAATATTCATTGAAATATTCAAATTTAAAAATCGGAGAAAATTTGGTAAAGGACAGCATAAATGAGGGAAAGGAGCGTTGCGTTGTTCGTTAGTTTTTCTGTTCTTTCATAACTTTTCTCGAATTTTTGAATTCAAATATCTTAGCGACTATTGCACTTGGAAATATGAAAATTTCTTTCTGTGGGCCTCAGAAGCTATAAGGTAACAACTTTCTAATTGGAAGTTTGAGGACAGGGTGGCCGTATAAAAATTTAGATTTTTATTTTGTCACACTGTATTTCCATTCTCGAAAGTGGTACAGGGTAATTTTTGAACACCTTTTGAGCATTTTTTAAATTGAAGCTGTACCTCTATGCTCTATGACAGACGGTTGATGAGATAAAGGCCGTATTGGCACTTACAGGACACCCTGTGTAGGCTATCTCTTTACAGCTAATAAAAATGAACTTATAGAGCTTATTTTATTTACAATGATGAAAAAAACTATGAACGCGTATGGAAAGTCTTTTGTAATGATAAACGACGCCGCATATCCTTTCGTCTGTTTTTTTCTATCTCATAGAGCTAGCTAGCTCTTTGTTTTCGTACTCATTGTATTCATCCAAGACTTTATTTGCACAATCATCGCCATTGACCTTTGTTAACTATTCAAGACAATTGCAGGAATCAATAAAATTACTGGAATATACTTTATGCCTTTACGGGTCATCGACTTACGAATCTGTTTTACAGGAAATCATTCACTACTACCATCCCATGCATATCGCTTTTGTTAATTCCTGCTTATGTCGTAACGAATAGTGTGGAATCGCAAATATATCATCTGAAATATTTTCAGTAATATAATACAGTATTAGAGCTTTTTTTTTTTTTTTTAACACATCATAATTAAAGTAGCCTATATAAATTGGATTTTTTTCTTCGTTGGACCGACATTATGTTGAACAACTTAATTTCAACTTCAAGAACTTACTTAAAAAAGTGGTTTTCATAGATTAATGTTCAGGTTGAGATTTTGTTTGTACAACAACTTCAAATAACAAGGGAAGGAACACCACAATATAGAAGTTGATTGAAAAGTTTGTTGTAGACATTCTTGAATAAATCAAACTTTGATGGACGTCGTGATTCAAAGACAAATTTATATTCAAGATAAAAAAAGTTAAATAAAGGCCAATATTAGCAAGTATAATTTATCAACGTTATCGATTGTTTTCGTGACTCTAAACGCAAATTCGTTGAAAAATGTCAATCAAAATTTTCAAGAATAACGCGAGTGTGTGTGTGTGTGTGTGTGTGTGTGTGTTATTATCAATACGTGATTTTAGAAAAAAAAACCATTAACTTATTCACCAGTTTATATTTGTTTTTATGAATTCATTGTTGAATATTCAAATGCAACGAAGTAGGCCTACGCGTTGCTGTTGTTGATTTTATGTAAAGAATAATGTTTAGAGGGCAAAAGGTTACTAATGAAAATTCATAAATGAACATGTGGTTTAATTCATCATTTTATGAAATTTGACTCAGCATAGAATGTGACAAGTTTCACTCCAGTAATGAATGCGCATGAATAATTTCATTATTGCCACTCAGAAGAAAATCCGACAGAAATAAGCTTGCATGTTGAGTTTGCGAAGAAAAAATTAGTTATGCCACAAAAACCAAAAATTCTGATTTGTTATCTCATTTGAAAATTCAGAAATTTTGAAGAGGAAAAAAAAACATTAATGTTTATTTTATTTTTTTGTGCACAAAACATGAGTGACTGATGTCTCTGATGCGATTTCAATCAAGCTCTTCACTCTTAGACACTACATGAAGTGAATACTGTCATAACTGCGAGTTATGTCGTCATATTTTTGAAGAAATATAACATAGGCTGCACACTATTACATCACAAACATGAAGATGCGATGAAAGAAAGTGACGAACACATGAAGACATATTTCTTTCGATTATTGATTACTTATGCATATACGTTTACAGTTTGTAGAATACAGATGCGAAATAAAGCAAGACCTCTCTGAAAGATCATCTCGATAAAAGAACCGTGTTTCTTTCCGGAAACATTTTCTAACCCGAAATTTTACCCTAGTATATAGTAGGCCTAGTCAGTTTTCCTTCCACTGAAAGGGCGCTTGTATCCGTATTTTTCCTTAGAGCCTATTTTTTGTTAAAAAGAATATTTTTCTCATTTTCCTCTTATACTTGACTTCACACATGTTGTGCAGCCACAAGAGGTATAAAAGCATGCCATATACGGGGTGTCTTGTAAGTTTTAATGCGGCCTTTATCTCATCAACCGTCCGTTGTAGAGGTATGATTCAAATTTAAAAAATGCTCAAAAGGCGTTCAAAAGTTATCCTGTACCAGTTTTGAGGGTGAAAATACGGTGTGTCACAAAATAAAAAAAATCTAAATTTTTATACAGTCCCCGTGTGCTCTAACTTCCAATTAGAAAGTTGTTGTCCTGTTTTTTTTTGAGACCAATAAAAAAAATCCGCAATATTCACTGAGATATTTTATTGAAAAATCAGAAAAGTTGGAAATATCAACAAAAATGAACGAACAACGCTCCTTTCCCAACTTCTCTCCGACATTTGAATTCAAATATCTCACCGAATATTACAGTTAAAACATACGATCTTTTTTGTTGGAGTCAGAAAAGACAGGGCAACAACTTTCTAATTAGAAGTTAGAGGATGGACGACCGTATAAATATTTAGATTTTTTTATTTTGTGACACACTATATTTGTGGTTTATTTTACTTTCTTGGATCGGCCACGGAGCCTCTGGGAAGCGCACACCGAGCACCGGTTGAGAACCGCTGCTCTATTGTTTTGCGTCTGTGAAATGCAGGGTTATCTAGTACGTTTAAAAAGTTTCGAAACTTTTTTTATTAAAAAAGAATCTGTTCAGATACTGTAGGCTAATGACAGATTCAATGTCTATAACGAAGGTTTTTAACAGCTAGCTGATGCGAAGATATATATTGGAAAGAGAAAATTCGACCGCCCTTGTACATGGATGGTCGGCCAAAGCTCACAATTTCTGCCACTGCCATCTAGTGGCAGTGTCAGCAATCGTAGTCTAGTTGTCTATGGCAGTGTCAGCAATCGTAGTCTAGTTGTCTATGGCAGTGTCAGCAATCGTAGTCTAGTTGTCTATGGCAGTGTCAGCAATCGTAGTCTAGTTGTCTATGGCAGTGGTGCGCAAACCGTTGGTCTTCAATGAACTAGGGAGGGTCGCGAGAGATTCTCCAAAATAAAAACTTTCAAATAAGAAAATAATTTTTATTTAAAAATATCTTAGAACTAAAGAATGCCTTTATTCAGCTGAGCTGATTACTATGTATCATACAAATGATACATGATGATGTGATTTTATCAAATTCTACTTCTACAATAATCAATATATTGGCTCCGTCATGCCAGAATCATGAACATGCAATGTCTTTGCGAATCACCGGATTTCAAAATTGTTTATTTCTTAAAAATTACAAATACAGAATAGAACGATAAGTAATATGTGAATATACGGGGGGGGGGGTTGTCTACGATTTAAGGAAACTTTTTTTAATGATCGATTTCAAGTGCAAAATCGTTTTAAAATCGGATGATTCTTTTCAATCACCCTGCATATGAAAATCAAGGACTATACACCTCACTACACTTCCATCTTGCATAAAGGACACTAAGTACATCAAAAAACAAAGTAGATATTTATATGTATTTAAAAAAACTGAATGTCTTGGGAAGTTAATATCGTGTAATTAATACAAATACAATAAAGTATATACACATGTTGAAATATTATACAATGTCCATAAAGAATACTTATGGTTGTCTTATTCCAAGTATGGATAGCCTCTCGATTCACCTGAACAGGTTTATCGTATTTAAAATCGGAACAAGCTTTCCGAAAATAACTATCGGGACAGCGCATTTACTGACAATAAAATCGGTATGTCTCGGATCCGGGACATATGGTCAGTCTATGTAGTGATCGCCGATAAATTTTTTGATCAAAAGGGGGGTCGCGCTTCAAAAAGTTTGCGCACCACTGGTCTAGGGCGTTCACCCGGAAAGTGAAAGGACGTGGGTTCGATTCCCCGCAAGGACAGTTGAATTTTCTCTTTTTCCAAAATATATCTACGCATGAGCCAGCTGTTAAAAACCTTCGTATGGATAGCGGAGAGTGACATCATCCTCGGAATGAATGTCTATAGTAGAATTCTAATGTTCGTATGATTATGTAGAGCAGCGGTTCTCAACCTTTTTTGACCCACGGAGCCCTTTCCAGTATATAATTTCTATGGCGGAGCCCCGTAGGTCTATTTTTTATTTATGCATCAAAGTTACTGACTTATTTTTATTATTCAAAAATATTAACAATTATTTTTTTTCAAATTTACTGTTTTCTTTTTATTTTCCTCGAACGGCCGCGGAGCCCCTGGGAGTAAACACGGAGCACCGGTTGAGAACCGCTGATGTAGTGTTTCTAATAACTCAATATTTTTACCCAAAGTTCAATTAGATACCAACCATGTTTTTCAAAATTCTTATTTCTTTTTATGCTCGGACACACTTTGTTGGTTATTTTGTTATACGCTGAAGGTTATACCTGTCTAAGAGCATGAAATGATAAAAACAATTGATTGTATCTCTGTAAACAGGGTGTCCTGTAAGTGCTAATGCGTCCTTTATCTCATCAATCGTCCGTCGCAGAGGTGTAGTTTCAGTTTAAAAAGTGCTCAAAAGGCGTTCAAAAATTAAACAATACCAGTCTTGAGAGTGAAAATACAGTAAGCTATGTAATAAAATAAAAAATCTCTAAATTTTTATATGGAGAATCTGTCCTAAAATACCAGTTAGAAAGTTGGTGCCCTATCTCTCCTTATGCCAACAAAAAAAAAAAAAGGAAAGCAAAGGAGAAAGAAAAGAAAAAAGGGAAAGAAATCATAATGGGCGTGGTCCGTTAGTTTTGTATTCTTTTATAACTTTCCCCCGATTTTTGAATTCAAATATCTTAGTGAATATTGCACTTAGTAACATGGAATTTTTTCTGTTGGCCTTATGAGATACGGGGCAACAACTTCCTAATTGGAAGTTAAAGGACAAAGAGACCGTATGAAAATCTAGATTTTTTTTGTGACGCTGTATTTTCACTCTCAAAACTGGTAGAGGGTAATTTTTGAAGAATTTAGAGCATTTTTAAATTCGAATCTTACCTTTACAACGGAGGGTTAATGAGGTAAACGTCGCATCAACACTTACCGGACACTCTGTCTAATTGTGACCTGAAACATGGTTTTTCTTCGGCTAGTTTTCAAAGCAACATAGGTTGGCTTTCTTTACTGTATAAACATTTCATACTTGTAATGTAGCGTACAAAGAAAGAAATCACCAAATGTCACACTGTTTTTGTATTCCAGATATAAAGAAATTGAACTGTTTTATAATTTAAAATGGTAGTTATTATAACATTCGTAAAATTTTTTCAGTTGAACATTGTGACCCCGTTTGAAGATATTTCAAATCAATCGCAATCATACGGACTGTAAGATGAGGGAGGTTCGATTCCTCGCTGGGGCATGCGAATTTTCTTCCCGACAACCCCGTAGCGAGGGGGGGGGGGACTTGTGGGTCGGGTTTCCCCACGAAATGTGAGAAAATGACTAAAAAAAAGTAAAAAGATAGCCAAATCTGTTGTTCGATCACTTTGATACCCCTGAAATGCAACTCACCCCCCCCCCCCTCCGAAAGAAATTTCTGACTATGGGCCTGCTTTCCGAATACACCCTGGGGGTCCACCGAAGACCACAGTCTAGGTATTAAGACCCTTTCATTTCCTGTCAAGACGCCTTGAAACTGAAATTATTCGCGTTCGTAAGGGAAATGAGATAAAATGAAACATTATTTGTTCTTGGAAAAAAAACACACAGAGAGATTTTTCAGGAAAGGAATTTTGAAAAATTCCAGCACATCTCGGATTATTCTGAGACAAAGTTATGAGACTCACATTATCGAGAATGAGGCTACTATAAAAAAGACATTATGATTTAGAAAAATTTAAAAAAAAGCTTCTGCAGAGAGAATCTGACGAAAAAGGAAATAACAGGTTGGAAAATGGTACTCCATTATACAGGGTGTCCTGCGAGCCCTAATGCAGCCTTTATCTCATCAACCGTCCGTCGTAGAGGTATGGTTCCAATTTAAAGAATGTTCAAAATGTTTTCAGGAATCACTCTGTACTAGTTTCGAGAGTGTAGATGCAGTGTGTCATAAAATAAAAATCTAAATTTTTATAAGGTTCCCACTGTCCTCCAAATTCCAATGAGAAAGTTGTTTCTCTGTCTTTCCTGAAGCAAAAAAAAAAAAAAATTTAATGTTTCTAAGTGAAATATATCCGCTGAGATATTTGAATCGAAAGTTCGGGGAAAGGTTGTGAAAGAACAACATAAACTAACGAACAACACAACGCTCCTTTCTCTCATTTATGCTGTCCTTTCCCAACTCTTCTCCGATTTTTCGATTCGTATATCTCAGGGAATATTGCACTTTTAAACGTGGATTTTTTTATTGGCCTCAGAGGGAGACAGAGCAACAACTTTCGAACTAGAAGTTAGAGGACAGGGGACCGCATAAAAATTTAGATTTTTTTTTATATTATGACACACTGTATTTTCACTCTCAAAACTGGTACAGAGTGATTTCTGAACGTATTTTGAGTAATCAGAACCATGCCTCTACAATGAACGGTTAATGAGATAAAGAGTGAATTAGGACTTACAGAACACCCTGTATATATATTCATCATGCATTACAATGAAAGACTGTAGTTCTATCTCTCCACGATTTGGCTTCGGTCTTAAGCTTGACCATATCTGGAAAAAAAAGACAAAAACTAAATGTTCACAAAGATACAAAAAGGCAGGCTGTGCTGCGGAACTAGAGGGGAGCAGAGAAAGAAACTGCCCCGGGCGACAAAATTAAGGGGGTGAAAATTTTTATTGGGAACAAAGGGAACACCGTTATGAAATCATCGAATTTTAAAGTTCTGGGGGTGGCAAAATCATGTTTGCCCCGGGCTGCAAAAATCCTAGTTACGGCTCTGCAAAGTGGTTCCAGATGTAATTGTAAGTTACAAAATTAACCTACAATGTGTTTTCAACTCTTAAATGAAATTCCATATCTGTATGCAAGTAACACAGAAAAAGAACCCGAAAGCTAAATAAATGTACTTCCATATTAAATAATTAGAAAAAAAAGGTACGATTTTTTTTTTAACCTTGCAATAGATTTTGTACGCCGATTTATTCCTGTTCATCGAAGGTGACAAATATTTGTTTCGGCAGAGTTTTTAAATTTTGCAAATTTTAGTTTAGAGGTCATTCAAGTATTACGTCAGCATCGTTGGGGGGGGGGGGTTTCTGATTTTCTAACTTTTTATGAAAGGGGGGAGGGGGGTATGGATGATGTTTGCGTCATCAACCACCCTTTATGAAAATATGAAATATTCTTAATAGCATCTTACTCGGTGCGCCAAAAACGATAAAAATCTTTCGCTAGGTTGTGGGCACCTGAAATATAACATTCTCCCTAATCATAAATCCCTTACTCAGCCACTTCAGCGATCTCTAAATATTTCACGGATCCTTCAAATGCTCAGGAAATGTGTCCGGGCTGCTTAAGTGCTATGAAAATGTTTCCAGGCCGCTTAAGTGCTTTGGAACTGTGCAACGCATCGCTCAAGTGATCCGTAATTATGCCATGGATCACTTACATGATCTGGGAATGTTCCGCGGATAACTTGAGTGATGTAGAACCGCACTGGGGACCGCTTAAGTGTTCTAAAATTGTGCCCCACGTCACTCAAAGGATGTCTAAATGCGCCACGGATCGTTTAAGTGTTATGGAACTGTGTCGCGGGTTACTTAAGTGATCTTTGAATATGCCACGGACAACTTAAATGCTTTGGAATTGTGCCACGGGTTACTTAAGTGATCTTTAAATATGCCACGGACAACTTAAATGCTTTGGAATTGTGCCACGGGTCATTTAAGCGATCTGTAAATGTGCCGCTTAGTTCATTTTTACAAAATTGGGTTTGAGGGGGCAAGCCACATCCGATAACCTTCAGGGCCACATTTGGTCCGCGGGTCAAGGGTTTACCATATATGGCTTGAAGTAAGGGTCGCAATCAATTTCTTCAAAATAAATTTTGAGTTCTTACCCTTCAGATAGCATTGAAATTAACAGAAATCGAATATAATAATATATGTAAAGATATTTTCTTTCGAAATTTTAATTTTTTTAAAATATTTTTTGCATTAAAAAATTTTTTTTTTTTCGTATTGGGGGGGGGAGGCACATGAGCCCCCTATAACCCCCCCCGAGTAGGTTTCTGACCCCTCTAATATGCGTTAGGAGGTGGGCGCAGGGCTGACGAAATTTTGCTGACAAGGCTAGCAGGGGGGGTCAGAGTTTTGCTTACTTTTGCTGACAAGGGGGGAGGGGGGGGGTCAAAAATGGCTAAAAATTTGCTGACGTAATACTTGAACGGCCTCTTACCAAGGGTTTTTCAATCGGTGTGCCGCGAAAAAGTTTAAAGAAAATTGAATAATTTTTTTTCTAAAGCAGCCCAAAGTTGAATTTATAAAGAAAATTGAGATGAGTAGTATATGATGTATATCCAGTGCCGTCTCAACTCATGGGCCCACCCGGGCCGACAGGGAGCATTATGATAATCTCTGGTTAATAATAGGGAGATTAAGTATGTTAATTGGCGCCCTGGCATTGGCCGTAACTAGGATTTTTGCCACCCGGGGCAAACATGATTCAACCGCCAGGAGCAAAAATTATTTTGCCGCCCCCACAACTTTAAAATTCGATAGTTTTATAACGTTGTTCTTTGTTCCCACCTAAAATTGAAACCCGTGGAAGTTGCCTCCCCCTCTAGTTCCGGCCCTGCCCAATGTATATCATAATAATGAAAATGAAAAAAATCTGAAGAATATTTTTTGATTATGCTAAAATAAAAATATTACTGAAAAGTAAAAGAGGTAACAAAAAATAAATAAATAAATTGTGTGAGAAAAATGACAGGAATGGCGATTGAACTGTTAAAAAATAGACGTCAAGTTTTGATTTACTTTTTGAATTTTAGATTTAAATTTGGGAATCGATTAATGACACCTTTTTAAAAGTTACAAAAAATCAATAATTCTGTTCTTAACTGTGTGAAACCAGTTTTTTTTTGTAATGAACAATATTAAAAATGAAAACCGATAATAGTTATAATGTTCGGAAGAAGCTGTCAAAGACAGGTGTTCCTGTCCAAGTAAGAAAATATTCTAGAAATTTGTCAAACTCAGATACACACACATACATACCCTAATTAAGTTTTCAAAAAACTTCAGCAAAGTTTATTTATATAATAAATTAAAATTATTTTTATAATAGCAATAGATTAATTAATGATGATAATGAAATTATTAATGAAGGTAAAAAGAAATTATAATAGTAATTAAAGAAATGATAATAATTAACTCATGGTTAATAATTATTGTCAATAATTGAATTATTGAAATTACTTTCAAGTAATTACTTGAATTGCAATTCAAGAGTATCGTGGAAGTTCAACTGTAAGTTCAAGTGTTCCGCGGGATAAAAAAGGTTTAAAAGCACTGTTTATACTAAAGATTTCGAAACTGGAGTCGATCCCGCTCAGTACGATTTACTTTTTCGTGGCATTCACTCAATCTAGTCTCTTAAGATTTCCCGTTTTCAGCGTTTTTTCGCTTAGAGCTTTTTTCATGACAGTTTTTTTGAAAAACGTTACAAGCGGGATCCAAGGTATATGCGGTGAGATCAGTCGGGGGAACCTTGAAATTTTGAAGTTAAAATCATATTGACGTGGTGTTTGAGCCTTCACCGCTAGTATTTAACATCACTTTTAGGTGCTACCGGTCTCTCGAAATCGATCTGACACTTGCTAAAAAGTATTTAATGAAATTCTAATTTTAGACCCGAGGGAGTCACGAACGTAAAAAGTTTGGGAATCTCTGGGTTTCTTTATATCATGTCTGTTATTTTAAATGAGGGTACTGCCATCTATCTTTTTAAATTATAGTTTCAGATAGGATGACTCTGACAATGAAATCGATTATATTCCCGTAATTTTTTATTTATTAATTTATTTTGAGGGTTTGTAATTCATGAATAAATATCAAAAAGTTGTTTGACTAACAGTTTTTAAGCAGTTTTGTTTCTAAATTACAGTATGTTTGCAGTTCGTTTGAAAACCAAATGTAATTTCCTTCTCGTTCTCTATCACAGCTGTTACGCAATTCAAATGATCATAACTCAATAATAAAACCTTTTTCTAATTATTATATAATATTATTCATACAGTGGATCCCTCTTATAACGATTTTAAAAAAATCGTCATGAAAAAAATGTCGCAAGCGGGAAAACGATTCAAACGGGAAATCCCGATGAGTATTAGTTAAGAGTTAGTACACACCACAAATGTAAGTCGTACTAAGAGGGAAAACGTTCTCCGTGGGAACATTATAAGCATGATGCAATGTATTACCCTTAACAAAAATCTTATGCTCTGGGCAATCTTTTAACCTTCCGTGAAATTTTGAAATTTTGTACTCCGGTTTATTCGCAATCCGAATAATCCGCCCATTGGAACTTTGTACTGTATGCGAGTTTGTACTGTAGACCTACTTCAGATACTTATCAGAAGTGCACATTTGTTTCAAAAAAATTAGAACCTCCTAGAAATTTACGATCGCAGTTCATAAAGTGCTCGAGTTAGAAAGCCCAAATTTACAGCGAATGGCTAAAATTTGCATTTTCATCTTCTAGAGCATAGTTTTCCAAACTTTTCATTCCATCGCCCCCTTCTTCAGAAATATTTTTCTCTCATCGCCCCCAACTCAAGTGAACCCATAGGATCCCATGTTAAATCCGTAGCTTCTATCGCCCCCTGGACCATTCCATCACCCACCAGGGGGCGATATTGCCCACTTTGGGAAACACTGTTCTAGAGGTTATGGGAAAAAATTTTCCCAAAGTAGATTGAATGCGTTCTAAAATGTCAAATTACTTTTTCCTCTTTGTTTCAAAAAATTATAGCATTCCGATAGTTGTTTATAAAAACTAGAACATCTGACCCGTAATGCGAAGATTGAGCTATTCTAGGTTTACATACATAACCAGGAGAGAAACATAATACTTATTCGATCAACTTGATGTAAATTCGCATGGAAAATAAGTAATATAAATAATATTCATATAATAATAAGATGTTTTAACTTTTTGAAACTAATTTCGGGATGTTACAAATTGTATGTAGAATTATAAATTTTTGTATAGATGTTATAAATTATATAGATGTTATAAATTTTTGAAACGAAGTGGAAAAAGTAATTTGACATTTTAGGACGCCTTAAATCTACTTTATGAACATTTTTTGAAACCTGTAGATACCAAAAAGAACCTCTTTTTAAGCCCTGGAATCAATGAAACCAGGCCGTGATTAATTTATCGCTTCACCCCCCCCCCCCCTATTTATTTCCGATTATTGTATATACAGGGTGCATAGCAAACGGTTCACGGAATCTTTGCCCCCGACATCTCGCCCCTAGCGCGTTTCGTCCCTGGCACATTTGGCCCCCGGATATTTCGCCTGCCCTGACCATATGAGCGATCCAGTGAGTGACCAATTGAGTGACCCTATCAGCTGGACATTTCGCTTGCCTGACCGTATGAGTGAACATATGAACATATGAATGATGGGCACCAAAGTGAGGTGAGCGTATGAGTGATCAAGTGAGCTGGGCATTTACCCATGACATTTTGCCTACCCTGATCGTATGAGCTACCGTATGAATGACCGTATGAGTGAACAGTCATGTGAATGATGGTATGAGTGAACAAGTGAGTGACCGTATGTGAATGATCAAGTAAGTTAGATATTTACCTTCTCTCTCCCCTCCCCCCCTCCCCTGACATTTCACCTGCCCTGACCATATGAGTGAACATATGAATGACGGTACAAGTGATTAAGTGAGTGACCTTATGAGTGATCAAGTGAGTTGGAAATTTACTCCCTTCTCATTTCACCTTCCCCTGACTGTATGAGGAGTAACAAGGCGAGTGACCAAGTGAGTGACCGTATGAGTGACCGTATGAGGGATCAAGTGAGTGACCGTATGAGTGACCAAGTGAGTGACTACGTGAGTTGGACCAGATATCTCATTTCATACCCGACATTTCGCCCCTTGTGTAAATGTTAGGTGAGTATGCAGCAAAAATTTGCTCAAAGCATATAAGGTCTATTGCTGTCACAAATACATTGGTGAACGTAGGAAGCGTGAGGTGGGGTGGCGGAGAAAGTACCTTGGGGGGGATTTTAATGTTTTCCTTTTCAGGAGTGTTATATATACTCCAGCTTATACTGAAAAATTTGAGCAACGTAAATTTGGAAAAATTATTTTATTCTTCACAGAGAGAGAGAGAGAGAGAGAAAATACCACATTCTTAGGGCCTTATTCTAAGTGCAATATTTACTGACATATTCGACTTCGATACGGAGGAAATTTGAGAAAGACCCACTGTAAATGCGGAAAAACCGTTTTACCCGCATTTTCTAAGCTGCTTTTTCCCAAATTCCCACCGTTTTTCGAATATCTCAGTGAATATTGCACTTAGAAGCATGGAAGTTTTTTTTTTGGTTGGCATCAGGAAAGACAGAGCAACAACTTTCCAATTGGGTTTTGGGGCACACGGGGACTGTATAAAATAATATATTTTTAATTTTGATAACTATACAACCCCTTGAAAAATGAAGGACGTATCTGAGTACTACAGGTTATTTGAAAACTTTTTCTAATTAAAAGTATTCCTCTGGGATCAACGGTTCGACAGTAAAATGCCATACCCTCTATTTGCTATGCACCCTGCATATATGTCCGGGCTTTCCACTCAAAAAATAATTCAACCGGGCCGCGGGATTCTAAAGGTTTAGAACCACTGTCTTAGAAGATAGAAATGCAAATTTCAGCCGTACTGTAAATTTGGGCTTTCTAACTTGAGCATTTTATGAACTGCGCTCGTAAATTTCTGGTTCTACGTCCTAATTTTTTGAAACAAACGTGTATATCTTTTTTTCTAAAATCCGACTTTCACTATTATTTCACCAATTTTCTCCTGAAAAACTGCAGATTTTTGAAACTTCTTTGAGCCATCCAGACGACCACTCATATAGCATCTCTGATATTTGTTCAAGCTCAGGCAAACAATTTGAATTTTTAAGGTTAGTTAATGAGGTTTTGAAAGTGAAATGGTAATCGACTCTGGGATGCTAGTGGGAACCGTAACAGATTGAGAAATTTTGCAGTTGAACCCGTTTTTACGACGTTCAAGAAACCGCGTCAAAGCGTTGCATAAATGCGAAAAACGCACAGCTGAAATTTAGTTTTATAATTTGTAGTAAACATTCCCAAATTCTGAAAAATTATTTGTTTTTATTTCATTTTCGGATTTTTTCTTAAAACTGATCTGAAAATGAAGAACTCTAGGGGAAAGATAATGAAATTAAATTAAATTTCTCGAAATTCACACATAATAAAGGTGATAGTTACTTTATACATATATTATTGTTATTACTATTATTATTTTATATATATATACTGTATATATTATTATGACTATTATTCCGTTACTTTAATCTTGAGGAGTCTTATAATATTTTTCCAAAAAAAAAAGATAAGAAACGCTTTAACTTCTTTTGAAGATCTTCTGCAAGCAATAGATTTCATCTATAGATTTATTTCTATTGAACTTTTGCACTAACGGCTTCAAAAGACGGCTGAGGATATTATTCATGTCAGAATTGCCTAAAATTTTCTTTTTACGTTCCAGAGAAGAGGAACAGTTGTTTTCTTGAAACTAGGAACAGCTGATTGGACACATCCAGCTAACATTGTAACATAACCAAGGGAAATTCTACTGGAAATGAAAAAGAGCGAACTGATATTTAACATGTTTCTAATTAGCAGACCAATGCGTTATTAAATGTCTCTATACGTTTTTTGATGCTCAGGAAAACAAAGAACAAACCTAGGGGAAAACTTAAAAGTTTTATCTTGTGTGGCGACCTTTCGAAAAATTAAATTTTTTTTGCTCCCAGAGCTCTTGCCGCATTTCAATAATTTTCACAAAGACGTAATAAACACAAACCATTTTATTGCCACTTTGAAGTGGTCATCAGCTTGCTTAATGCTCCTACAGTATTTCAACTGCTGACAATCACGCTAAAATTTATTTTCGTGGCGACAATATTCATAAAGATTATTTCAGTGACGTGTGTTTATGCCGCCTACAAAATGAGTTAAAATTCGATTGACAGAAATGATATTTTAACAAAATTTGGGGTTCGAGTGAAAACGAGGTTGGAATGACTTAGATTCACCATACATAATCGAGGAGAATGCAGGAAATTGCGATCTTAAATACGGGATATCATTAAATTTTGAAAAAAAATGCAATTTATTGGTTTAAATGCAATTTGTTATAATTACTGCTAAAATTTCTGAAGAGTGTGGAAATAAAGAGGTTCTACACAAATCGCAGGTGACAAAAATGCACAGTATCTCACGAAAAACGTATTCAAATGATCTGATGATCACATATTTCTTTTATAAAATACGGTAAGCTGGAATCTTGAATAAAATACGGGACATCGCCAATTGTTATAAAAAAAACATTGCCAAAAGTAGGCACAATCACTGATCGTAATTAAAAAATAAAAACGTAAACTTGACAAATATGCGAAATGAATCTTCACAACTTTTGCCATAATATAGTTTATATTATGAAAACGCTATGTGTATTACGACTTTATTTACGACGATATTTGAATTTATTATAGTAATTAAAAAGAAAATTCAAATAAGTATCGTTGAAAAAACGGGACAAATGAAGAAAGGATCGGAACAACGAAAATTACAGGCATGTCAAATTGTTTTACTGGTCCTTATTCCCAGTCGGTTGAGAAATATTGGAATAGTGAATTTTGGTTTTAATTTCGCATCCTATAAATTATTTATCATCAGAAGCGCTTGTGCTTGTTACAAAATAATTTAAAAAAGTTTAATTTGATTGAAAAAATTTGGTAAAAGCTCACTGATCAAATATATCGGTGCATAAAAATTAAAATTGCAAGATGATCAATACTTTTTTCAATCACTCTTTTATAATTAGTTTTTTTATGGTTATTTTACAAGAACCAATGAAAAATAATTTACTAAAAGAAACTGCGCAATGTGCAAAATAGAAATGATAAAGTATCGATTCACTTCACAAATGAAAGGTGAAAGGGAAAAAAAATCCAATATCATAAACGAAGTAACATCAAAGAAAGTATATTGTAGTAATAGGAACGAATAATTTCAGATAAAAAAAGGAGCATTGTTCGAGCCAATATCGTTGCGAGCGAACTAATTGAATTACACTTTTCTAAAAAAATGATGATGGTCTCGTTATACTAATCAATAAATTTTGAAGAGAAGATGTAAACAAGTCATCGGCTGCGAAGATTGATGAAGACCGATATACACATTCATTTTCTTCCTCTATTCATTTTTACTTTTACCAATTTCTTTTAGGTACTTGATAGGAAAAAAAATTACCTCCTTTGGAAACATTTTTCTATCGACGTTCAAATATTCACACTAACATATTTTCCATGGTAATACAAACACTGTGTGCTTTCGTGTGAATATCAGCCTAATATTTTTAATATTTTTAATGCGTTATGAAACGAACATCGTATATTTATAAAAGATATAAAATTTTCTGAAACTGAAACGCAAGAAGATTGTTATCAAGGTAGAGTCATTCTTGTATTTGCAGTGGAAGAAAAATTAGCCTCAAGTTAACTGGTTGTCCCGTCAGTTCTTTCTTGTTGAAGTGCTGTTACCAGACTCAGAAATCCCAAAATGCGGACGAATATGTACGGCTTCATGGTGGGTTTATAACCCCTTGTTTAAGATGGATGGCGCCACTGTACTGGACACTATAAGGAAGGAACATTCGGTCGAAACGTTCGGTCAGTTTTACTTCGGCTCGAACGTGGTGAGAATGAACCAGATCGGGGAGTGGATCTAAAGACCCGTTCACACGGTGGGGGGAGATAAGTAATTTAGTAGTTAACTAAATTTTAAGTCGTCAAGTACTTTAGAATGTACTACAGAATGCCTACAGACTAATTGGACGTGACGTGGGACCACTTGGTAATGCGTGTCATATGAAATTCCCCCATCCACCTATGAGTCTTTTGTAGGTACATTCACACTGTGTTGACGAGTCACTTCAATACACCGTGGTCCCACGTCACGTCAGAGTAGTCTGGAGGCGTCTTAAATCACTAACATCTATTTATGATTTCCAAAAAAATCACTTATAATTGTTTGCTTCTTCGCAACATTTTGGTAAACATAAGACCCCATAGAATTTGTGTAAGGCTGGGATTACACTATAACTGTTTTGATAAAAGATCTTTCACAAAACCTGAAAAAACAACCAATAAGTCTATTGCTTACATTCGCTCGAATTTAACCGATACGCTTTTTGGTTGCGTTTTTCAAGTGTTATAAATGAACTTCTGTAAAACGTTTATAGCGTAATCTCGGCCTAAGACGCCTAGAAAGTCCTAATTGAAATTTACTTTTGGTTTGCAACGAACTCTGGATGCGGCTGGAGGAATAAAATAACACAAAAAAAAAAAAATAGCTGAAGGGGGAGGGAATGGGAGTTTGTAAAATAGAGAGTTAGGTCGGAATTACAATATAAGGCCGGGATTAAACTATAAAAGTTTTATTAAGTTCTTTTATAAAACTTGCAAAATGCAATCAATAAGCTCATCGGTTACATTCGAGCGACTGTAATCAATAGGATTATTGGTTCTTTTTTTTAAAGTTTTATCAAAGAGCTTTTATGAAACTTTTATAGTATAATCCCGGCCCAAAAAATGTGATAAAAATTCTTATATAGAACTTGAAAAATGCAAGCAATTAAGCGTATCGGTTACATTTGAGCGAGAGTAGACTTATTGGATGCTTTTTTCAAGTTTTGCAAAAGATATTTTATCGAAATTTTATAGTCTAATCCCGGCCTGAATTGAAATGATAGTTCGAAAATAGAGCGTATTTTGACATTAGCTCTATTTCATGCTGTTCGGGACAAAGAACGAACTAGTTCGTAAGAAAGAGCGTGTTTGTAAATTGGAGGTTCGACATTCTGTATGTAAAATGATCAGTGTAAAGAAGCTGAGTTCCACTTTATGTAAGTTAATAAAAACACAGGAATGATTAAGTGGAAACTCCTTATACACAAGATGCATAGGAGAGTCCCTTTATTATGAAATAACTCGCGAACAGTTGATACTAAAACCATAGTTCCAATCAAAGAAAAAGTATCCAGATATCGTGTGAACCCCTCATATACGCCATTCGTGTTGTAAGGGTTGTATACAGGGTGATTCAGAAAAGATGGGAAAAAATTTAAAAAGGTGGTAGTACACACAAAAACAAACAAACAAATATAAATAAATAAATAAATAAAAATAAAATAATAATAATAATAATCTAATAAAGTCTAAACATGCGGACAGCACAACGTTTTATGGTATTGGTATTAGTTCGGGATTAGACTTTAAAAGTTTCGTAAAAATTCATTTGTAAAACTTGAGACTTTCTCGGCATTAGTTCCCTATTTATAATTACTCAGATTTTTGCGTTATACAGTCCAAAATGCTTGTTTTTCTCCGTCGCTCATCGCACTTCGTATGAAAAATTATCATATTAGTCAGGCCGTAGTGTGCCTTCTCGGGGCCCCGGGGTATACTTTTCCTAGGGGTCCTTCTTGAAAGGATTGTTATTATGCGAAATAAGTGCAAATTTTTTTTGGGACTCTCTATTCGGCTCGTGACTCTGGGGCAGTGCCCCGGTTGCCCCATCCTAGTTACGGTTCTGATATTAGTTCCTGTTATACAGTATATAATATTAGTCCCCATGCGAATGTCAGCCTTCCTTTCTGGAACCGATTTTTATGTTATCCACAGACTTTGACTGAATATTTAAACTATAGATGGCAGCACAAACTCCGTCAGTCGTCTGTGTTTTCAATGCATAATGATTGGAGCTAGGATTTTCATGACAAACATCGGTAGGCAATCCTCTATAAAAAATGCATTTACGCTCTAATAAGAACCAAAAATATGCCACATAAAGCAGAAAAAAGACCTAAAAATGTTCTTTTCTATTTCCGTAAATATTAATTTTAGCAAAATAATATGAGAGAATGAGGAATATTAATGCAACTAATATTATTTTAATCAAGGTTTCAAGAGAATTTCATTGATACTTCAGTTTACCAGCTACCACATGTATAAGCAGTAAGAGACACAGGGGAACTTGGAAACGAACGTGCAGGTCTCCCCAGGTCACCCCCGACCGTCTATGGCAGTGTTTCCATCGCCCCCTTCTTCAGAAATATTTTCCTCTCATCGCTTCCAACTCAAGCATACTCATAGGATTCTACGTTATACCCGTAGCTTCTATCGCCCCCTGGGGAGCGATGGAATTGTCCAGGGGTGATATTGCCCACTTTGGGAAACACTGGTCTATGGCATAGTTTCCCAAACTTTTTGTTCCATCGCCCCCATGGGCGGAATACGGAGGGGGCGTCAAACGCGGAGTCCACTGATCGAATATATATGTGTATATATGAATGGACATCATTATCATCATTGTTCCCCCCAGCAATAATCACTATCCCCCCCCCCAGACTTTCAGGTCCATATCTTGCCTATATAATCTTCCCCTACAGAAATTTTTTTCTCCCATCGTCCCCCAACTCAAGCGAAGCCACAAGATCCTATGTTATACCAATAGTATCTATCGCCCACGGGAGTGGGAGGGGGGGGGGGGCAATATTGGTCACTTCGGGAAACACTGGTCTTGGGCTTATAGGCGGATCGGAGTTATCAGGACCACAACTGGATACTATGTCATCCGCGGCTAGCAAGCATTTTGCGCTTCCGTATCATGTAGAAGTAGCAGTTGAAGGGTGAATTCAGCGCCCCATCTAGTCCAGAGCCAGGGGCACCCGACTCACCTGCTCCTCCTCTAGTTGTGGCCCTGGGGGTGATGGTCCTGTTCACTAAAAAAATTGTATTGTTGGCATAGAAAGGAGGGCAGAGGTAGATGATTGCCCCTTCCCGTTCACTATACAGACTCTATTGATTCCCCTCGCATCGCTCACACAAGGATGGGGCTGGCAAGGCTAAAGCACGGGGACCCGAGAAAAATCTTATTAATTTTTTTTCAGTATAAACTCACTATATACATGGGGTTGGGGGCGCCAAAAATCTCAGCCCAGGGGCCTGGATGTAGGAGCAACGCGTCCTCCCCCCCCCCGTTCGAAGATCTCGTGCATTTGTTCATGTGTGAAGCTGCTTGCCCGAAAACAATGAATAATACGAAAACATTAATACGTATAACAATACAACATGACCTTAAATGGAACTCGCACTGAGACACTTTAATCAAAAAAATCAGAAAATATGCAATAATCATATATAAAATAAAAAACTTAATCGATGAAAATTTTTTGAAAGACTTATTTTATGAATGGATTTATTCAATCATCAATTATGCAATTTGTGTTTGGGGTGGAGCATACTACGACAATATCCGGAAATTAGATAGCATGTATGATAGAATAAGATCGCAAATAATAACAGATATTACGAAAATACAGTGCCACACTATATCTCTAAGACAAAACTACATACATAGAATGATAAAATTTTCACAAGTAAATTAAAAATATTTAACAAAAAATCGAAATAGAACCACAGGTAGATACAATAGAGTATATCAGGTACCGAAACCGAATAAAACACTGTATAAAAAGAGCTTTTCCTACATAGCCCCTAAAGTTTTAAACTTATTTTATACTGAAAATCAAATTAGCAATAGAAAAAACATAAATCATAAAGCAAACCCCTGAAAAAAAACACGTTAAATACAGTTCATATTAAAAAGCGGTTGAGTGTAGGAAGTGCCGTCTTAACGCATGGACCCACCGGGGCACGGCCCGGGGGCCTCGAGAGAAGAGGGGCCTCACAGAAATGAGATCTGGTTAACATTTTCTACAATTTACCAGGTAGGGCCTCATGTAAAACCACTTGTCCCGCGGGCCCATGATTCTCTTAAGCCGGCCCTGAGTGTAGGGCTACCAACCGTCCTCCTCCTTTTTGCCGTCATTCCAAGCGTCCTCCTACCAGTGCCGTTTTAAGGCATGGGCCCATCCGGGCACGGCCCGGGGGCCTCAAAGAAAAGGGGGACTCACAAAAATGGGATCTGGTTGAGATTTTCGAAAATTTGCATGGTAGGGCCTCAGATAAATCATTTGGCCCGGGGGCCCATGATGCTCTTAAGACGAGCCTGCCTCCTACGTTTCGGAAAATTCGCCTTTTTGTCTCCCTTTTCAGGTTTCCGACATTATTTTTCATTTTTTCTAGGGAAAATTTTTCTTTTCTCCACTTTTAAATATTTCTTCATATTTTCTTTCTATGTTTCTTCATTGATATGAGTGGGTTTTGTTCTGCATTTTTCAGCGGTTCTGTTCTTTGAAACTGGTAACCCTTCCTAAACTTGACCGTTGTAGTTGGTGCTGCCATCTGTCTTTCAAATTAAATGCGACTAATGAACATTTTAAAATAAAAACAGTTAAAAAAACCTTTTCTGCAATCGTTAGCAACTACTTGAATACTTTCTAATGTAATTGTTGCGCAGCCCCGTCCCCTTTTATATTTTAAGACAAACATGATACGTACTAAATTTGAAAGCATTCGTAGTCTGTTTTGAAATTATAGATGTGAGAGTGTGGAGTGACTTATATGAAACTTGCGAATGTGGCCGTCGGATTCATCTGACGTGGCCATAGGCGTACGCAGAATTTTCTCAAGGGGGGTCCAATTTTTTTTCTTCTCAAGGGGGGGGGGGTGTTCAACATTTTTTCCTACAAAATAACACTATAATCTCGGCTTGAGTGGGGTTAGAACCCCAAAACCCCGCTTTGCCTACGCCATTGGATGTGGCCCATGACATTAAACATAATTTTGTAAAAAAAAAGAACTAAGCAACACATTTACATATCTTTTAAGGGACCCGCGGCATGTTTACAGATTACTTCAGTGACCCCCAGCACAGTTCAAAAGCACTTAAGTGAACCGTGGTACATCTAGAGATCACTTAAGCCACCCACGGCATATTTATGGATCACTCGAGTGACCAGCGGCATGTTTACAGATCCCTCGAGTGACCCGCGGCATATTTTAACATCACTTAAGCAGCGTAAATAGGATTTCCGGAAGGAACAAGCATGATTATGACACCCCCACCGCTGTAAAATTCGATTATTTTATAACGGCATTTTTGTTCTGTCCTAAAATTTGCGGCCCCTAAAACTTTCCCTCTCTAGTTCCGGCCCATACTTAAGCTACCAGCGACACAGTTCCCGAGATCCCTCAAACGTCCAACAGCACATTTCCAACATGCAGAGTCGTAACTAGAAGGGGAAGGGGGGCAACTGCCCGGGCGGCGAAATTTAGGAGGGGGGGAGCAGCAACCAACCAATATAGTGACCCGCACGCTGCTAAAGTTTGAGAACTCATCACGTAGATTCTGTCCGAGAAGACTATCCAGAGATGAGAGACAGCAAGCGCGCGCGTGTGTAATGAGTAGGGCTCGGATTTTTATGCCAATAAAGATGAAACGTCGTTGCTGATCGGTAAATTCAGTTTTTTTAACCTATCAGCAACGACGTTTCATCTTTAGGGCATAAAAATACGAGTCCTAGTGATGAGTATTTTATATATATACTGTATATTACTGCCAAAGTCTGAAGTTGGCCAGATCGCGAACTGGCTGGCCCAGTTGATCCGGCCAATGTTGAATTTCGGGTTTCCGCTGGGCTTTTTTGACCAGCCCCTATATGTCCCTATATAAGAATCACTGAGGTATCGATATTCAGATTCCTTTGATCGTTTGCCATCGCTAAGCATAATAATTATGGTTAGCTATGGGTAATTATAAATGACTATATAGTTATCACAAAGAATACGCCAGAGTGCCGATGACTCCGAATTATAGGAATCGACACATATATACGGGCCAGCGAAAGCCCGGATTCCGCGAACTGGCCAACTTCGGCTTTGGCAGTAATATATGGTTTACCAGAAGTCCTCTTCATGGGGGGAAATGTCCACATCTGCTAATATCACTCATAGCCGGAGATAGACTTGAAAGATGGAGCCCCCCCCCCCCCCGTAACTCCGTCCATGATGTCATATTAAGCGTCCTCACATTTTTTGAAAAACTTCTCCCTTTAGTCCTCACTTTCAGGTTCCAGATTTTTTTTTTCCTTTTTTCCAAAAAGAAATCGCACAGTGAAACAAAAATGTGTTTATCGGTGTGTATTTATTATTTCATTATTCTTCCACTCATATTTTTTCTTCGATGAAATCCATCCTCCACAGGGCCGTAACTAGGCTGGGGCAACCGGGGCTGAACACATATTAAATGCATCAAATTTGTTTGAAAAATAATTATTGTTCTATAGTGTAAGAATTCACTATATTGTACATGTTGATTTAAGATACTTTATTATATAAATTTGTAACTATTAAAATTACTATTAGTTGAACTTTACTATTTACATCGCAGTCGAGTACAAACACATCCGGACATTCCGAAGTCTCGACTCTCTCCAGTGATGGTAACTTCTTCCAGCAAAATTTCCCTCAATAATTTCCCTTATGACTAAATTTTTCCCACACATTCGGAAAATTGTGCTGCCATCTAGCGGGGAATATACGTAATCAAGTATTTAACAATAGAAATGTATTGCACTGCATTAATTTTTTATTTTTTGCAAAAATTCTTTGTTTAATGAATTCTCATAATTTCCCACAAATGCTAAAAAATTTCCCATTTGGGCAAATTTTAGCCAATTTTTCCCACGAATATGGGAAATTTCCCACGAGTTACGATCACTGACTCTCTCTGTTCGTATTACACATATAGATATATAAGTATACACTCGCAGCATTCACAGCGACAATCATGGATGACTAACGCCATCTGCTGGACTATTGGTTGCTATACAATAGTATCGCTACAGTTCTTTGTTAGTATAGAGGCGTCATCTGTTGTGAGAGTATGGAAGGGATGTTGTGAAGAGTGCGCATGTGAACGTGTCCTCATCTCTAAGTTTCGGAATCTGATAATATCAATCAGTCCCGCCCCTCGAGGCATACAGTAGTACGGAATCCCGCACCCCTGGGTCACCGCTGTGATGGTCGAGTGGTCATGATGACGGACCAGTGCCGTCTTAACGATCAAATATCGCCAGAGCGGCGTGGTGGTAAGATGCTCGTGTACCACCGTGAAGGTTGCTGTCACGTTCCCGGGTTCGAACCCAAGGGAGAATATAGATAAGATATTTTCCCTAACGAACTTGAGGCAAAACCACCGATAGACAACGCCTTCATTTCCAACACTCATCTCATTAATACCAGTAAATTTCAATGTAGTGATATGGACAGAGTTGGTGAAATAGTGGTGACGTCATAACGCATGGGCCACCAAGAGAAGAGGGCCCCTCATAAAAATGCAAATTTTCGAGCATTTGCCAAGTAAGGACCTCAGAAAAATATCTTGGCCCGAGGGCCCACGATCCTCTTTAGACAACCCTGGTATCGAGGACCCGGGTTTGAATCCCACAGGTGCGGCACTGGTGGCTGGCTAAAGTTGGTTTTCTGTGATTCCCAACTTTGAGGCGTGAATGCTAGTTGATCTTCCCGTTAAAATCTCTCGCCCCGAAGAGTAACAGACATACAACGGTACAAATATTAGTGTCGAAGCACTATAACAATCATTACACAGAAACGAATTTCACGTTAGGTTCACAACACATAAACGCACAGCTTCCAGCGTGGCCCAGGTCTTCTTCGACCACTTGCTTATATCTCTTTATTGAGAGAGAGAGCGGCTGGCCACGATTTGGTTAGGATCATTTGACCATTTTCCTTCGCACCATGGTCATTTTATGCACACGAGGCTAATTAGACCGGGACCTACAACTGATTCCGAACGCGGCTGCCTTTTTTTATACTCAGCGAGAGGTTGGTGCGGTAACCCCTCTCGATGTGAGACTCCCAGCGATATCAATCTTTTTCTATGGTCGTGTCGCCGTTTCTGTTTTACCCCAGCGTCAGGAAATTTCTGAGAAAAGACGAACCGGACATCGAACTCGCGACACCGCTGAACATCCTTTGGTACTTTAGGAGTGTGTCTTATCGGCTACCGCACTCGATCTGGTTAGGAAGAAGTAACCCTGGGTCAAAGACCGAAAAAGTAGAGGTTTGGTTTTGATTAGAAAACTATATTAGGGTTATACTATACTATGGTGGCACAGGAGTGCGTTCTCATTTTGTAATTCACGAGTCTGGCAACCCAACACATACACAATCCATATTTTGTGTTGGCCTAGGGTTACCTCCTCCTAACCCAATCATAGCGCGCCGCTCTGTCTCAATGAAGAGGTATATCCAGGTGGTCGAAGAAGACAACCTGGCAAAAGGGATACCAAACTTCGGAAGTTAGAAATTTAGCAACGCCATTTATACATGTTTACAACAGATGGTGCAACTATACCAACAAAGACAAACAATGGTATTAGTTCAAAACCGGATGGCTTTTGATTGTGCATAATATGGTTTTCGAGAGCAAGTAGGTAAATTGGTAGCCAGCACTTCCAGCTAGGTATGTAAGGGCCTCACAGAATATCACTTTGTCTAAGGGCTCATGGTGCTGTTAAGATAGCCCTGCAACATGAGGAAATCAGGCCGCGAACCTGTGATGAATTTAATCATTATTTTTTTAAGCCATAAATAATTATTAAATTCATCACAGGAACCCATGAAAAATCTTACCTGAGGAAGGGGGGCACCAACAGACTATCTCTCTAACTGATCACAACTCTGGTCTATCACCACGGGCAATTTACTACCAATTGAATTGTGCCTAAAGGGTGTGTGTGGGTACCTAACTGTCTGAGCGCGTATCTAGTGTTGTGTGCGAATTTTTAGTGCTGCTATATCTATATTTCAAATTGTCAGCGGAGGGCAATGGTCTAATATTTGTACCCTTGTGGGCCTTCTGCTCTGTATCGTTGTAGGTCTGTGAAGAGACTTTGTTGCGGGGAGATAGGCTAGCATTAACGCCTGGAAACCACCAGACTAGGGTTCTGGCTTTAGGATGTGGGGGTGAGTTAATGTAAAATTAATCGTCATTTCCAGAACAAATTCTTTTACCGATCTTAGGGAACGCATCAATAGAAAACAGTTTATGTGTTCCCTTCCTTCCTGAAGTAAGGCCCGTAGGCTCAGTACCGTCTTAACCATGCACCCACGCGGGCACTACCCTGGGGGTCTCAAGTGCATAAGGGGCTTCATGATAACGAGATTTGGTGCTATGATTTTCCAGAGAGCACAGAATTTCAAGCAGGTACTTTCAGCTTATAGGGGCTCCAGAATATCATTTTGCTCGGAGACCTATAGCAATGCCGTTATAACACATGGGCCCACCCAGGCTCAGGCCGGGGGCCTCAAGAGAATAGGAGTTTCATAAAGATGAGAGCTAATTGAGATTTTCAAGAATTTTCCAGGTAGGGCAACAGAAAATCCAATTCGTCTGGGGGCCTATGATGCTCTTAAAATACCTGATCCATGGTATTGTTAAGACAACCCCGGCTCACCCCAAGGACAGGATTTTTCACGCACTCTTCTAACGTAAATTTATGACGATCCTTTGTATTCGTAAAAAATTCACTCTAATAAGTTGATAGTGAAGAAAAAGAAATAGAGATGGCGCTATTTTACAACTAACGTGAATTGATATTTATCATTACCAAAGAAGTAACCATACGTCCTGTATTTCCTCGAACAGTCCCGGTTTTTCCCGTTTTTTAAACAAATCCTACTTGAATTTTTATTCTTCATTAAAATCAGAAAATTAATTTCAATTTGTGCTTCGTTTACCGACATTGGTGACCTTTCCTTGATTTTAGTAGTATTTGGCAACTTTGGTTACTTTTGCTATGATTTTGGAGATAGTTGGCGATGTCCCGTATTTTACCGTATTTCCCTCGAAGAAATATGGTATATGGTAAATATGAAATATGGTGTAGTGACCATGCATCAGTGATTCTGAACCATAGGCGGAGGTAGACTTGGAAGTTTGGGGTGGGGGGGACACGATGATGATAATATCAATTCATATATACATTTATATATTAGATCAGTCGACTCCACCTTTGACGCTAGGGGGCAATGCCCCCCCCCCCCGCCTCCCGTATCTCCGCCCATGTTCTGAACCTACAGTCCCCGGACCAGAGGTGATTCGTAGACAGGGGCGGTATTAGGGCAGTGCGACCGGTGCACCGGGCACTAAATGAGAAGGGGTGCCGAAATATGAGAAGGGCGAAAAATAGGAAAATGATTTCTACCCGCTCTAGGAGGAGGGTCAAATCCAAGGTAAAATGGCAGAAAAAAATTCGACATGATATGTTATGACATAAAATATCGCCGTTCCTTTGAACACATCAAAACGAAAAGATTGAAACAAAAGTTTTTTTAATTAGGGGAAGTCAGGGACGTAAAAGGGTCCCGCTCGGGTAGAGATTTTGTCTCGAACCGCCCCTAAGTGCAACGTCTATGTGTGTGTGGACTTGAAATTGTAACAAACCGTACATACACAACTGAACATCTTTTCGGAGTTTCATGGATCTTGTTCCAGATACCCGGTGAGTAACGGTAAAGCTTCCTATGAGGCTCCTAGACAGTATCTCTGGTAAGGTGTGACCACAATGGGACTTTGAAAGGACATCTTTTTGCTTTCAAGAAACTAATGAGGAACGTATGTTGGAAGATCAATTTGAGTTTTTTAAACAGCTTTGTAAACCAGATTCTACAATCATGGACCCCCCCCCCCCCATTCTGTTTTTTAAAATTAAAAAAAGTGAGGTGCAAAATATATATTGCTTTATTCCATTGGGATCGTTGTCCCTAAAATATGCTTCACGGCATTGTTTTACACCTTTGTAAGGTCAATACCTCCTATAGGTCTTATCTATAGGGGGCGTTGGTAAGGTACTAGGTGGAAGAGAATTGCGCGTTATCGTTGAGATTAAAGCCGAAGTCCCTGAGTTTAAAAAAAAATCTAGAGAGAAAAATAACACCTTCTCACACAGTGCGTTTTAACGCATGGACTCACCCCGGTGCTGCCCAGGATACTCAAAAGTAGAGGGGCCTCACGAAAATGAGATCTATTTAAAATTATCTAGAATTTACTAGGCAGGTCCTCAGAAAAACCACTTGGCTAGGCTAGGGGGCCCATGATGCTCTTAAGATGGCCCTGTCCCTTCCCCAGGTCCGTAGCGTGCTTTCTCGGGGGCAGACTTTTCTTGAAATGGTTATGCTCAGAACAAGGAGTTACAAGTGCCCCCTCCCATTCCGCTCGGGTCACCGTCCTCGTTGCTTCGGAATAGTTACGGGCCTGCCCAAGATGCAGAGCCCGGTGCTTTAGCTGGTGTTTGCCTGCCCCTTCCGTTTCTTAGTACTGGGTCTGAAAGGGATAATTTTAAATGAAGTTCACATGAGTTTTATAAATATGAAAGTAATCATACGAAAATATCACTTTCATTTAACCACTTTTATTATCAGTTTAACCCTTACGCGTGAAACTATACTTATTTTACCATAAAAGTCAATTAAAATAAGTATGAAGAAGATAGATCTTTTGTGGTGAGTACCCTGCATAAATGTGTGACGTTTCTTTAATGTTTTTAAATCAAACAAGTTGGGTTTTTATGCTTGTTTACAAGTTAAATGGTGGTAACCCCATTTTAGGAAGAAAGATTTTACGACTTCTTCGTCCCTTAATATCCAACCAAGAGTGGGGGGGGGGAGGGCGATGGGGACGATCACCCTACACCCTGTCTGATAATACGGTAGAATGAAACTGTCCCGTATTTTACGGGACAGTAATGACTAGCAAAAATTGCCTCCTCCGACACATCACTCTGGATCCGCACCTGGGGCGGCGGGAGGGGGAGGGGGCGCTGACTACCGTTTTTGCACCGGGCGCAACTAGGTCTAAGACCGGCCCTGTTCGTAGAGATGAGACAGGAGGTCCGCAGGAAGATTTGAAAATTTAGTTCTAATAAAAGGAAAATTGTTCAGTTGCATTCCACATATATTAGTAGCGTTCACATTTGTTCAAATAAACTCACATAGCCTAGGCTACTGTAAGCTGATGATTCGTTGAATCCGTTCACACATTTTAACTGGTTCTTGGGTTCAGCGAAGTTGAAAAATGCTCTCAAACCTAATATCTGAATCTGAATTAAAGAATTTAATGCCGGGCACGAGGTCTGAGCCTCTTTCGACGGCTTTTGAAAGTGCCTTCTGAGTAGGATACATACATAATATGCGTACTAAGAAAGTGGGGTCATAAGTTCACGATGCATTTTTAAATATAAAATCACTCCATTCGCGAATGAGAGTGAAGTTTGTTTTGAAATTTTTGCCATGATCAAAGAATTTTATTCCAATAAATAGTTTGAAATTTCAAGTATAGATGGCGCTCTATTTTTGTATCTTACTGATTAAGTTCATCATTATTTGATATCGGACAGCTGAACACTCCAAACACACAAGAAATCGAGACTATATCGGTTTGCTTTTTCGACTGTCAATAGGTTTGACTAGTAATAGTGGTAAAAATTTCTATTTTCAGTAAATCGTGACTACGAAAGTCTAAGGAAAATGCATGGACCAAAATAAGCATCGTTTAGATGTGGCTTGTGCTGCACAAAAATGCAACCATTAAAATGCCTCACATAAATGAGAACTATCGCTCGAACACATTGAAATTTTCAAGAATTTGCCAGGTGGGACCTCAGAAAAATCACATGGGCCGGGAGCCCATGATGCTTTTAAGACGGCCTTAAATCAGTGCCGTCTTAACGCATGGGCCTACCCGGGCACGGCCCGGGGACCTCGAGAGAAGAGGGGCCTCACAAAAATGAGATTTGGTTGAAATTTTCTGTAAGTTACCTGGTAGGTCCTCAGAAAAACCACTTGGGCCGGGGGCCCATGGTGTTCTTAAAACGGCCCTGCCTTAAATGTGTCAAATTATTCACGGAATATAAAATTAATAAAAAATAATAAAAATACTAAGCCGAGCACACAATGATATGACTCATTCAGCGGCTTAAAGAGTCCCTGGTGGGCTGAAAAAAATATTTTTCTGTAGTTGTTTATACGTTTTATGATACAGCACCAAGTTATAGCGACCACAAGCAACATCAACTATAGTAGAGCTATAGCTGATGTTGCCACAAGAGTGGGAGCTGACAGGGCTCGTGCCCAGGATCCCGGGGCGATTTTTATCTTTTTTTTTTGTTTTTCCACGATATAAATTCACCATGGAAGAGCTGGTGAAAAATCTGGCGTAGGAGCCCGCCAAAGATCGCTGCCTGGGGGTCTTGCTGCCGGATATGGGAGCAATGTACCAACTATACTTGAAACTTGAATTATTTTTTAAATTAAAATGCAATGTCATTCTTGATGAGACGAGAATTTTACCACAAACCCCACTCTCATACTCCATAAGTTATTTTTTCGTATTAAATTTTCAAATGTGTCATGGAGGTTCGGTCTATAATGTATTACAGATATAATCAATGTAGTAGAAACTGAATTTAACGTGTTCACCGTTCCACTTCGTTTCAATACTTTGAGAAAATAAAATTTTACCAAAGGTGCTCGTTTCGTTCACTAATCCCCCCCCCCACCCCCCACTCAGGCTGTAGCGAACGTTAAAATCAGGAATGCCTCAAACTATAGTCCGTTTCAGGTTAACTTTGCAGTGAAGAGGAAGCTACGAGGGAACCTCATCACTCGTTGCTATGGCAACAAAAGCCTCTTAACCAATGTATCGATGCGCGGCCTCGGTAAGGTATGGACGATTTCTAGGATACCGCGAAAATGTCGTTGTGGTTGCTATAGATTTTTGGATAATGGTAACCAATATTTTTTTCTAATTTAAAAATTTCAAACGAAGAAACATTGGTTCAAAACGATATTTTTCCTTTTTTTTCACAAAATCATTAAAAAAATTGAAATATTCTGTATAAATGATCATCGTAAAGCTCCGATTTATGGGAACTTAATTTTGCAGCGGAGGAGTACACTCTCTACCTTTCTCTCCACTGCAAAGTTAACCTGAAACGAACTATAGAAAATCATGAAAAATCAGTCTTCATGAATTCCTAGTTTCATAAGTTTGTCTCATCGACTCAGAGGCGGCGGCACGAGAAAAATGATATGGGGGAGGTTATTGCTATACGTCTCGTATACATTGGCGTGCGAAAAGGGGGGGGGGTCTATCCCCGAAGCCAAGATTATATTGTTATTTAGCAGGAAAAAACGTAAACCCCCCTCCCGCCCTTGAGAAAATTCTGCGTACGCCTATGCTCGTATACATGCGCCTTTTTTTCGCGTGGGCAAACAGGACACGTAGCTAGGGCCCACAAATTTTCAGGGCCCCAAAATTGTCTGCTTTTTGTATTTTAGGTACATCCCACATGATCCCTTACTCTCTGTACGCCTCTGCACCGAAGAAGACCCTCCCGAAAATTCAAATTTGCCCAGGGCCCGAACTTATGATTAACAGGTCCTGGATTTAAAGGTGTAAGTAAGAAGGGAGTATTCTGTTGATTGCATGTTGATCAAAGACTGGAAAGGGGCTTTTTTATTTCACAAATTTTAATGAAGGGGCGAGTCCATAATCCCGGTGCCTGTATATCCAGTTCCAGACTTTAATCATTGAAGAGAAGCGTAATAGAAATCTGGTAGTCTTCGTATTCTGAGAGCTTTAGTAAAAAAGTTATTCTCTAGATGGCGCTACTTATGTTCATTTCCGATTCAATATAGGGTTATTAGGTTCAAAAACTGAGAAAGGAGGACGTCTGTGCGAACCCCTGATGACATCTTCTTCCCCAATTTCCACAACAGATGGGGCTACCACAAAAAGATAAAACCACCAGAACAATGATCTAGTTCTAGAACAATGAGTTAAAAAAAGATTTCGAAATATTTAGCTCCCATTAAAAGAATAAAAAACGATTCATTTCTATGTTTCTTTAATTTAGATTTGTTTCTTTCATGAGTCACACAGGAATTCGCCATATTGGTTACCTTGTATGTCCCTCGAGAAAAAGGGAAATATCACGTGATCCAAAAAGCCTCATACTTTCTTCTAACTACAACAGAACCGCTATATATGTTGCGGAAATTTCATAAATCCGATTATTATGCATAATCACCGGCTATTCATAGTTACAGACTTACATTTTTTCAAGTTTAATAAATTTAGTTTTCACATTATAGGTAATCCCCAGCTCGTATTGTAAATATTATAAATCGTCAATAAATTATTTAAATTTACCTCCTCCTAACCAGAACATGACCCGCCGTAATATTTAAATTTACCGGAAATTTAGCTCGAATTTCAGTCTAGGGTGATGGATTCTATCAGCGATGTTGCTTATGTTAAAAAATGTTGATAGATGTGAATAACATTTCACTTAACATATAGTACGTGTACATTGCTTATAACTACCTGACCAACCACATCCCTATTGCATTAATGGCACATTATGTCTTTATGCCTGCAATTATTAACTAACCTGTCTGAAGGAGTAACTATACCCCAGTAGCACAACGACATAGTACAATATCTGGACCATATCGTTATACATCGGAATGTCAGAGGAATATCAGATGTCATAACTACGATATAAGTAGAATAATCTTGTCCTATATGGTGCATTTATGATATTAATTGTTAACTCTTTAATTTTTTAGTCGAATATACAGTATATTTGATTCCATGTGAATAATCTTTGCTTTGAAGGACAAAAACTTGGAATAATAAATTCTTGGAACATTAAACGCCTGCAGGAGCGACGTATAAACACTCATGCCAATGAAGAGATATATGTTTCTGAATGAAAAAAAAAATTCCCCTGAAAAAAATTCGCCCTTTTGGCCTCCTTTTCCAGTTTCCGGAATTATTTTTCTTTTTTTCTGTGGAAATTTTTTTTTCTCTCTACTTTGAAACATATTTCTTCATTGATATGAGTGTTTTTGTGTTTTTCTCACACGCATCCACCAATAGCCATCGAAATTTCCTGAATTTTTCTTTTTTTAGTGGCTCTGTTTTAGAGTCGGGAAAATTATTGTTGTGGCCGGTTTTATTGGTCAGAATAGTGGCGCCATCTATTGGGGAAATTGGGATAAGTGACGTCAATAAGGGTGCGTGGGCCAGGGTAAGGCGACTTGATAAGGATAGCCCCTTATTCTAGTGGCCATAGGCCAGGGTTTCCAGATTCGAAAACTGAGAAAGGAGAACGCCTGCGCTCACACTCTTAGTTACGTCCCTTATCCTAATTTTCACAATGGATGTCGCCACTATTCCGACCAATAAAACCGGCCACAACGATAATTTTTCTAAAACAGAACTAATAAAAAAACAGAAACATGAAAAATTCTGGGAATTTCGGCGGCTATTGTGGTGAATGCGTGTGGAAACAAAAATGCAAAAAAAAAACTGATATCAGTGAAGAAATATATGCTGCAAAGTGGAGGAAAATATTTTTTCCAGAAAAAAAGAAAAATAATTCCGGAAACATGAGAAGGACAAAAGGGCGAATTTTCTGAAACGTGGGAGGACGCTTGAAATGACATCAAACAGGAGGACATGTCCCTCAGAACATCTCCTAAAGGAAGACGGTTGGTAACCCTAGCATGGGCTCCTTTCTCAGTTTTCGAATCGGATAATCATATATTCTGGTGGTCCACAAATGAATCTATCTTGTTTCGGGGAAAGAAATTAGTTGCACATGTCACCACCAGAGGGCGTTTTATTAAGAAATGACAAATTTGGCAAACATTTACAATTTTAACAATTGTTACTGCAACAAAACATGTTTCACATGGTGGTCATCATTTTCAGGCGATTTCACCTGGCTTCGGCACTTCGGCACGTTCCACAACTGACCTGGAAATGTTCAACACGTGGCATGAAATTCTGCCTTTAAGGTCAGGTAAAGTTCTTGGATTGTCACGACGTACCAGGCATTTCAAATGCCCCCAAAGCTAAAAATCGCATGGATTAAGGTCCGGGGATCGGGGAAGCCATAGATTAGGGAAGTGCCGGCTGATGACACGTTCTTCTTGTAAAATGTGTTCCAAGAACATTCTTAACACACACTGCAATGTTAGGGAGCTCCGTCTTGCATAAACAGGGCCGGGTTTAGGAATTTCGCGGCACAGTGCAAAATAATTTTTGCGGCCCCTCCAAAAAAAATTTCATGCAGTCGCTCCCTAACCTATAAATTTTTCGACTTACGAACATAAATCTTGAAAGGGAAAGAATTATTCAGAAAAGAGAACTCATTTTTTCATTATTTCAGGAACGCGTTGATAGTTGACATCGTAATCAATCGAACATGATATATTAAGAGGGAATTGCATTTTAATTAATTTGACAAAATTTATAAATGCTTAATAATAATTAGCGTGGTCCACCTGCTTACATTTCATCGTGGCACGAATCATTTTGAACAGACATATATTTCTGACATACTTTTAGAGTGTTTCTTCATCTTTATCAAATATATGTTACAATTCGATAACTTTGATAATTTTTCGAATCTTTTATTGCTGTTTTTGTTTAACTAATGTAAATAGAAGAAAAGGAATCAAGTACTGGGATTCACAAAAGTAAAGAAAAAACATTCTCAAACACGTTAGAACTGTGTTTAAAAATGTAGATTAATTTAAAATTACTACAGTATATTCCGCTTAACGTTCCCACTTTGAAAGTTTTCTCGCTTAGTACGACTTATTTTCGTAATCCTAACTTTTACTAAGACTTATCGAAATGTCCCGTTTAAAGCGTTTTCCCGCCTACAACGTTTTTTATGACGAGTTTTTGAGCTCTTCAACGTTATAACTTGTTTAAAATCAAGGGTTTCTTTCCACAAATAAAATCCAAGATTGCAATCTCAACATTTGAATACTCAAATTCGAAATTCAAAAAGGCGCCCTGGTATAGGTTGTCGAATATTAACAACACTAGCTGCAATCAGCCTAAACCTCAGATGTAATCTATTTAATAGTAGGCAAACACATTGTCTCTCTTATAGGGAAATGAATTGCTGGGACCTACGTAGCCTACATCCTAAATTTTCGGATCTTTGTGCTCTTAAATGCTTCTATGCATGACATCTATTTACGAAACAAAATATCTCTAATGTTGGTTAATACTAGGTGAATAACTAAATTGAGAAGAGAAAAAATCAGAGGGGAAACATCTTACTTTTTTTCCGGAAGCTCAGTAGTAAAAACTGTCAAAATTTAGAATTTTCACATTGTATATCCGTCTTCCGGCAGTGCCGTCTTAACGCATGGGCCCACCCGGGCACCCCAAGAGAAGAGGGGCCTCACAAAAATGAGATCCGGTTGAAATTTTCTAGGATTTACCAGTTAGGACCTCCGAAAAACCACTTGGCCCGGGGTCCAATGATACTCTTAAGACGGCCCCTGTCTTCCGGAACATATGAGAGAATGATTCAGATGGTATTTATAACTGAAAAATTCTCACGCTTCCCTAGGTTTACAGTTCAGAGGTTCCTAGGAAGGCATGCAATTGACACTCCAGAGGACAGTCGAAGTTGCTTTGCTCCGGGGCAGTTATGATCTAAAGATGTCCATGCTACAGAATACTATAGAACATAAATAGCTGAAGCACCTGACACAGGGGTACAACAAAATTGGTGACATGATCGAAGAAAAAATTGCTACCGCAGGGAGTCCCCCATTGAGGGGTTAGCATACTAACCTCTCGATGAGAATAAAAAACAAGCCTGCCGTTCGGAATCGGCAATAAATTGTAGGTCCCGGTCTAATTAGCTCTCGCGTGCAGAAAATGACAGTAGTGCGACAAAAATGATCAAATGATTAGCTAAAGCACTGCACGAATAAAAAGTATAAACATTCATCTTGTGCGCACTATTGGTACCTCCAGACTAGATGATAACGCAAATGTGGGGGAAGGTTTTCAAGGGGGAAAAATTACTAGATTTCTTTTGTGATGTCTCTTTTCCTTTGATGCTCTAAGCATGTTTTTTTTTCTGGGTAAATATAGCCCTGTTATTCTTTAATGGCAGAAAGAAAGGCCCGACTCTTTTCCTCTTTGACAGAAGCTAAGGCCATACCTAATAACACTGAAAATTATATATTATAGGGGCTTTAAACTAAAATCCTTTCAAAATCAATAATAGTTTCATGGGGAAAAAAATTAAATTTTAATCAAACATTTCCAAAACATCTGTTGAAAGAGGAAAGGGTTTCTTTTGGAAAAATTGCGGCCCCTGAAATTTTGCGGCCCGGTGCGACCGCACCTTTCACAACCACTTAGGTCCGGCCCTGTGCATATCACTTCCCGGTGATAGAACATGTCACTGGACCAGTAGAACGTAACTCCTCGTAGAAGTAGGGACCGAGAATAAATGATGCAGTAAATCCACACCCTACCGTCACTTTTGGTGAATGAAACGGAACCTCTAAGATAGCGTGCGGATTTTATGGTTCCCAAATTCGGCAGTTGTGAGTATTCACTACACCATTCAAGTGAAAATGCGCTTCGTCTGTCCAGAGGATATTCCAAGGCCATTTTGAATCGACCTCAACGCGAGCTAGAAACTGCAGTGAGAACCGGAGTCGAGCGTCATAATCATGTGTAAGCAACCACTGCACAAGTGAAAGTTTGTACGGATAATATCGGAGGATATTCCACAGGATCTTATATGAACAGTTAAACGTGGCCTATCCAACGCCTGTGCTACACGCCTGGCACTAATGCTACCACGAGAATTTGAAGCTCTGTCCTCTTCCACCTGGAGCGAAATCTCCTGTACTGCGTCTATAGATATGGGTTTTCTTTCTCTTCCAGGACGAACAGCCAACGATCCTGTGGTTTCAAATTTCGTATACATACTCCGAAGGTTTTTAACATTCATTAGACCTTAGTTCGATATTTCCTCATCAATGTCCGATATTTCCGTACAGCAGTACTGCGGAATCGAAAGCGCGATCTCGTAAACTCATCGTCATTGTGAGCAGCAAACACATTCAGAAACAAGATCTCCGCGAATGTTTCTATGTTTTATAACAGCTGCTCCGTGACATTACATAAATTTACATGTTTACTACAGGTATTGAAAGTGGAACGCCCTCTGGTGACGACTTGTGCAACTAATGTTTTTCCCCTGAAACAAATTCCCATCACTTCATGAAGTCCGCCACAAAATTTCACACTTTTTTGATGACTGGTTTTGCCTGTAGGCTACTTTAAAATAGGGTCTTTTAATTATGTACGCCCTGTACCATATTATTAGGAACGGAATACATTATTTTAATTTTTTACGTTAGGAACGTTTCGCGTCTATTTAGTTACGATGCGTTGAACTTGTTGGGATGCTACCTTGTCTGTAAAAGTAGGTGGAACTCAACCGAAAATATTTTCGATTGATATCATTTACAAATATATTAGGCTACTTTACGGTAAGTTTCTCAAATTTTAAACTAATTCTAGTAGGGTAGACGTTCATTCGGAGCTTTCTGCAAACAATGTTTTCACAGAAAATATATTAATTTTCATTTTTTTGACAAGTTTTTTTGTATTGCAATTCATTCTTTCAATCAAAAAAGCATTTTCGGGGGTGAATCGATACAAATAAATTAGGATGGTTGTACGTGGTCTGGAATCATCGTACTATAAACAGTGATCCAGATTCATCGTTTTTCAATAACCATCTTAATGAGAATTACTTGGAGTTGAGACCACGAAAATAAGTCATACTAAGAGGGAAAACGTTATAAACGGGATCGACTGTATTGGTGACAACACTTACCAACCATACATTTCTCCAATTAACTTCTACATATAAACCGATATGCCAACGCCATGGCCCCCACAAGGGGCGGGCTCCAGCCCTGGGGCCGGGAACGATTTTCACAATTTTTTTGCTTTTTCACGCTATAAATTCATCATAAAGAGGCCCGTGAAAATCTGGTCGGGGGGCCCCCCGCAAAAGATCCCAGCCTAGGGGCCCTACTCCAGGATGTGGGAGCCATGGCCGACGCCACTCATCTCTTTGGGCGAGTTGGGTTCAAATGTTAGTAAAATGCCGAAAACCAGTGGTTCTTTACCATGGATCCCTGGAAAGGTTTTAGGGGGTCCATGAGTTTAAGTTATATAGATAATAATTAACTTTTCTTTTTACATTATTATGTACTTACTATTATTTTGTGAAAGGGTCCGTGACTTTTACTTTACTAGCAAAGAGGGTCCGTGGCCTTCGTCTTAAGACACAAAGGTTTCGGGAAATACAAACGGTTAAGAACCCCCTGCATTAAAATGATAGATGGGGGGGGGGGGAGACTGGTAGAACAGAAAACTTTGGGAATTTATGGTTTACACCAGTGATTCTTGACCAAGGGCTACATGGTCCCCTTGTGGTTCTGGGGATATTCTAAGGGGTCCACAGGTCAAAATTAGGCGAAAGTGGAGCCACAGAGAGCTGTAAAGATAAGATTCGATAAGAAATAAAGCGTTCAAGTGAAGTGTGGTGGGAAAAAAATGGAACTACTTTCAGTATCCAGCAGAGAGTACCATAAAACTTGGACTATCTCAATTTCTTGTGGGTCCATCCGGGCATGACCTGGGTCCCTCATACAATAGAATGCCTACACGATGAGATCTGGTATGGTATAGATCTTTGCGAGTAGGTAAATATCGTAACTGTTACTTTCTGCTAAGTAAATCCAAGAACACCACATTGCCTGGAGACTTCTGATGTTGAGATGGTCCTGCATATAAACTCCCATCCCAATTAGGAAGATCGCTGCACAGTGTAGGGCCCACAGGGTGATGCGTCAGGAGTGATGGTATATTTTGTGCGTTCATTGGATCGTCCCGAAACCATTCTATCGCATTTAATTCAGCTCTTGGGAAGGATGATTGCCCCCCTCCTACTCCACCAAATACCAACTCCATCCATATCGCAATTTACTGCCATTAGCGAGCTGGGTTGGAAATGAAGGCGACATCTAACGGTGGTCACCTCAATCTTGTTAGGGAAAATATCTATATTCCTCCCCCGGTTCGAACCTGGGTCCTGACGGCAACTTTCAGGGTAGTAGACGAGCATCTTACCACATGGCCCCCCGCTCAGGACGATTCTCATCATTTTTTTTGTTTTTTAACGTTATAAATTCACGATGAAGGGGCCCAAAAAAGATCCCAGCCTGGCAGTGCTGCTTCAGGATGAGGGGCCATATCTTAACCCCACCCCCCCTCCTTCCCATTGGATTCGCTTCTGGCCTAGCGTTCCAGATTGACCTTTTATGTTCATTATAATTTCAGTTTTGACTAAATTCAATTCCATAAGCAAAAATTATCTCGCTCCTGGATGGGGGGGGGGTGCTGGGTAAGACTAAGGGCCACGATATGGAAATATGGCCCAAAGAGGGCAATGGTTCAAAAGGGGGTTTAAAGAAAGGTTATATATATATATATATATATAAATAAGAAACACTGTTCTCCACCAGTCTTTCGAACTTATTTGTGTCATTGCCTTCTTTTGCGGATAAAAATCTCCCTGTCGGCCCACGTACTGCGACAACCCACAGGATTAAATGTTGTATCTGTAGCTTTTACCACCTCCCCCAAGGGGACGATATCCCTCACTTTGGAAAACACTGGTCTACACGCATCCCGAAGTGCACTTGACGAAAAATGACGTTATAACGAGTTTGACATTATTAGGAATTCCCTACTAATAATGTTATTTCTTTGAATTTGCAGCGTTTCAGTGATCTTTTTAATCATTTCTGTAGGGGATACGAAAAGAAAAAAAAAGAACCTCAGTAGATTATAATTTCCATGAGAGGATATGCATGCGATCCTATACATATATGACTGCAGGTCATACTAGTCTAGTTCTTAATAATACCATCAGTCTGGCTACTTGTTTTCTCCCGGACAAAAAAAAGAAAAAGAAAAGTGATATATTTTGTTAGCAGTGAGTGAGCCATGGAAGCCGCAAAAGCTTCCTACTCCCAATTGCTGGAAAACACTAGTTGGGAGGACGGTTCCCTTTCGAACAAATGAAGGCTAAGATAAAGAAGAAGCACTTCGGCGCTGAGTTATTGATGTTCTGTGAGCAGGTAGCTCTGATCATAATTACTGTTGCTACTGCGATACTTCGCAAAGTTTTTGGTAAGCAACATGAAGCTTCTTTTTTCTGCCTTGTTTTTTTTTTCTCACGCTCTGATCCCAGTTAATGGTATGTAGTTGGCGCCAGTCCTCCCCTAGGCACTGTTTTTACTCTGGAGCTTGCGCCCCCCTTCATGGCCCAACTTTTTTTTTTTCGTAAACATAGAATCAGTCAAGTCGCGGCTTAGACCACACTAGGGAAACCAATCTCCGTATCAATTCTCAACAAGAAATGACGGTGTTTTAGGCCCCTAACAGACATAACCTCTAATACAGCGTTTTTCAACCTATGGTCCGATGGCAGACTTTATTATATTAATTCTAACTAAATGAAAAATGCTTTTATATTGATATTAGTAGGGCTGGGTCGATTAATCGATTAATCGGGTCGGCGAATAGACCAATTGTTGATCTCATTTGAAATCTTTGATTGAGTTAATCAACTCGATCAATCAGATTATAATTCGGATAACATTTTTGCTAAAAGTTTGTGAAGTAACTTGATTTGTTTGAAAAAACCAATTAGAGATGTCTACAAATTATGTTCGTATGCATAACATTTTGGATAAGTGACCATATTTGAAAATATTTGAATCAATAACTACTGCGATCAAATTTTTCGACAAGTCGATTCAACGGAAACTGATGATTTCAGTTTCAAATTAAGTTTGATGGGAGTAACAGGAAGGAGGGGACCAGGAGAGTCTGGTGCGCCGGGAGCTGCACTAGAAGGTGCGCCAAATTCACACCTTAACTGCTTCTCTTACATTACACGGATCCGAAAAAAATTAGCGACTGCCCTGGCTGACAAAGTATCTAGTTGCGGCTCAGCTATGAACAATAGTTATTTTTATTCCTGGAAGCATCAGCTCCTCTCCTAACAAAACCATCTGGGTAGGGCCTGGAAGCGCCGGGTGCCTCGTATTGATTAGAGACCAACATAAAAATTTCAATTTTTACTTTTATGACAGCGTACAAAATTCTAAATTGTCAGTTATCGGAAATTTTATAGGGAGGATGCGTAAACATACAAGTTGGAGGTCTCTGTCACAAGGCTTCTTTCTATGTTAAAGATCCATCAAGCCTCCTTATATGGGAAGTTGCGTACACTCTGTGAAAATTTTAGATTTCTATGAAAAACTTCTAATTTGAAAATTTTTCTATGAGAAATACTTTCACAAAAATAACCCCATAAGCGGAGTGCGGAGACGCATTACCAGGAGTTTAATTGAACGCGCCATACAGGACAATCGGAACTTTAAAAAAGTGACCCCGTAAGAGGAGTGACGCGTTATCCGGGTGACCCGCTAAAGAGGTTTGATTGTATTTGCTGAATGACAGATAACTTTGACCCTAGTTGTGTTGGACCTCACTAATGCCTTCCTATATTATGCCTAGTACTTGTTCAAGTCAAAGCCGGGCCCTGCTCCAACCAACTTAAGATTTATCTGTGATTTATGTCTTTCGGTAATAATCGTTTATATATACTGGTCAAAAAAAATCAGAACTACTTTTTAAATTAAAATTCAAAATCATTAATTAAATTACAGAATCAATAATGAGTGTATGAATAATTGTAAAATCATGATAAATAATGTTTGAAATTAATAATGATGTGTGTACTGAAATATGTGCTTTTAAAGTGGGTCAAACTATCCTTCGGGTGCAACGCCTTAAAATCGGGGTAAATTGATTTTTTAACATTTCTTCTAATTTGTTTCATTATTTTTTGTTTTAATAACTTGTCCTACGTAAGATGATTTTACTGTTTGTTTGAAGCAGATTCGGCAAGCTAGAGGAATTAATTTTCTAGCCAGGATTTGTTGAACCGAAATTTGATGCGATAACTATTCCGTTTCAAAAAAGACGCTTAATTGTTATAATTATTAATATATCATACAGCTCCTACTTGGAAGACAACAGAAAGTAAATTAATCTTGTGGACGTTTTTACGTACTGAAGCTAAAGTGAGCAAATAATTGAAGGAACTCCCCCATTTTTCTGACGTTAAAGCTATTCATTTTTCCGAACTACTGCATATGGTCTCGTATATCGAGGGGGGGAAGTAACAAGGAAAAATGCATGTGTGTTGCCCCCCTTTTCATTTGATCGATATCATCACCAAACTAGTGACATGAATGGCTTGAAATTTGAATCCGGATCAAGTAATCCATGCCAAAAAAAGCAATGGATAATATGACTCGGCAAATAAATATGGACCAAAAAAAATTCTGCGTTCGTATTTCTATCGATTTCATTTTGATGATTATCAATCACATTATTTGCTTTTTCGGAAGGAAACGCCAAGAGCTACAAATGTGGTAGTTTGATCGAAGAAAGTGTGCCTTACTTTAGACCAGTGTTTCTTGACTTGTTTACGCCCACGCAATCGCAAAATAGCTCTAATAAAATATATATTGATGCATTTTGTCGCATTATATCGATATCCTTATGTTATTCATAGCAAGAATCTACAATTTAAATTAAGAGAAGTGAAAATACATAAAAAAACCTTACTTGTACAATTACCATACAAACCAGGAATGATTTCTGGTCGTACAAGTGGGGCATTTGCCCGAGAGAGCCTTCACTATTTTATCCCATAAATTTATAAAAATGCAAATACAACGCCACAACAGTTGACTAATCAAAAAACTTAGATATTTTCTCTACAGGTTCTATCATCTTCATAAAATTGTCCATCCTTCCTTTTTACGAACATTATACTATGCATGGATACAATCTTCATTACAATATGGAATAACAACTTGGGGATGTGATTATAAAACCAGCCTACTTCCTAGGATAACCTCTCAAAATAGATTTTTTAAACTTTTAAATTATTCGGTTTTGACTTCTGGTGCTACCGTCAAAGACATCTTGGGTTTACGCCACTTGGTTGTGTACAAATCGATATTGACACTTCATACAAATAAGAATTTATGCACTCCTAAAAAATTCATTTCTCTGAGGAGACCTGGTTAAATATTTGAAATCCCTTTACATAGAAAAGAGATATTTAAAAAACACTTCGTCTATTTAGCTCCAAAAATTTACAATGCCTCGCCATTCGAATTAACAAATATAGCTTCGTATTCTAAATTTAAAAAGGAATTATTTAGTTACGTTGCTGCTATCACTAACATTGAAGACTATTTTTAAATGTATATCACGGGACTATGCGAATACGGTACTTGGATTAAAATTACCGCTTTATGTTTATGACTATTATTAACATGTACATTATATATGACTGTGAAAATTGTTTTGACTATGATCATTAATTTCGTTGATTGGTTGTCAGTACGGGTATAATTACCCCTTGACAACTCATATATATCGATTCACTTGCATATGTTCAGATATATCACATTTTACATCATATTGTATTGTGTTTTTGAATGAATTAGATTGAATAAAGTTTGGTTCCTGTAAAAAAAAAAAAATATGGATGTCATATATTTTCTAAAATACAGCAACTCCCAATCAAAAATGCAATTACAAAAGCTAGAAAGAATATCTATACAGGATGAAACATTATACAGTGCCCACAAAGAATATTTATATGTTGTCTTATATAAGTATAGCTTCTTGATTTATCCCAACATGTTTAACATATTAATTTTTAAACGTGCCAATTGTGATAGAATTTAACTATCTCCTGGGGTAAGCTATTCCACTGATTAACAACCCTATTAGAGAAAAATTCCCTGCGACACCATAACCTAGAATTGTCTCTTACCAATCGATACTACTTCACCAAACACCAATTCTGGCCATTTCGCTATATTGCAATTTGCCGCCATTAATTGATAGGTTGGAAATGAAGGTGCTGTCGTCTCACGTTAGGTATCTTATCTATATCGTCCCTCGTGTTCGAACCCGGGACTGCGACAGCAAACTTCACTGTGGTAGACGAGCATCTTACCACCACGCCACTCGGACACCACCACAATATTGGTGTCCCCTTGTAAAAGCAGTCTATTGACGGTGTATTAATTATTCATGGTCCGTCCTATCCATCTAGTTGTAAATTTTGAAAACTTCGATGATATCTCCCCACACCTGCGTTCATTTCATCCAATGTAAACATAGTTTAATTACAATTTAAACAGTATATACTCGAATTTTCTAATACATCAAACAGCATTCATGAAGGTATGTACTGCATTCGTTCTCAAATGCCCCTTTTTTTTTCGCTTTAAGTCATAGGGCCTGACTTCCAGTTAAGCAACAAAATTTTGGGGTATAGAGCATTGTTTTGCTTCTTGTTCATTTTTTTGTCCTTAAAGACAGCTGTTCAAGCAAAACGCTTTCAAAAATTTATAACTTCAATAATAAAAGTACCCCTCTTCTAATTGCCAAAGAGTAGCATATTATTAGCATCATCTACCAATACCAGTATATATATATACGGGGTGATTATAAAAAAACTATCCCGACATATGGGCCCCTAACTATCATACCATTCACAAAAACTGAATGAAATTTTGGCATAAGGTATTTTGAGGTATGCGCTCAAGAATGATATGGAAAACAACAGTGTCACTCTAACAGTTTTTCGTCTCGTGGTATGATTTTGATGCTATGAATACTACAAGGTTACGTAAATGTGTTCGAAATATTTAAACAATGCCATTTTCTCTGGTTTCAACAATTTTAGTTTATATACAGCCAATCATGCACAATTTAATCTGAATATTAATGTTTGAATTGATTTCATATGAATTCATATCGATGATATTTGGAATATCTTTAACTAAGATCTTTGTGTGTCATCATAAAATAGGATGGGATAAAAAACACAGGTTTTAGAGAAATTTTGTCATTGTGAAATCTTTTTATTGGAAGAATATTTATAAGCAAGGAAAATCGGGTAAGTTGATACAGCGGACTTTGTGACGTATGCTAATACGTGGAGTTACGTCAGTGGAGGGGCTATACTTATCATATTTATCATGAATGGTCATTGTGTGACGGGACATGAACATGATAAGGAACAATATTTTATTACGAAATTTTTGGAATAATTTGTTGTTTTTGTATTTAATAAAAGAATGAAAAAAAATATATATTTTATTTTATTAAAAAAAAATTCTTTCAAGGCTGTTGACACAATTTCTAGGCAGGTTGATACAGTTTGACTTATACAGGGTGCATAGCAAACGGGGGTATGACATTTTACTGGCGAACCGTTGATCTTAGAGCTATACTTCCAATGAGAAAAAGTTTCCGAATAACTTGTAGTACTCAGATATGTCATTCATTTTTCATGGGATTGAGCAGTTATTATAAGGTAAAGAAATTAACTTTTTATACAGCCCCCGTGTGCCCCAAAATCCAATTAGAAAGTTGTTGCCCTGTCTCTCTTGATGCCGAAATAATACATGTTTCCGAGTGCATTAACTGAGATATTTTTTAATTTAAAAAATGGAGGAAATTAAAAAAAACAACTCTAAATGCGGGCAAAACGGTTTTTCCGCATTTAACGCTTTTTTCCCAAATTTCCTCCGATTTTCGAATTCGAATATCTCAGTGAATATTGCACTTTACAACATGGAACTTCTTTTGTTGGAATCAGGAGAGACAGGGCAACATCTTTCTGACTGGGTTTTGGGGCACACGAGGACTGTATCAAATGTTAATTTTTTATTTTAATAACTACATAACCCCTTGAAAAAAATGAATGACATATCTGAGTACTACACGTTATTTGAAAACTTTTTCTAATTGGAAGTGTACGTTTAGGATCAACGGTTCGCCAGCAAAATGCTATACCCTCTGTTTGCTGTGCGCCCCGAATGAATGAACGCCAGGGTCTCTGCCACCGGACTTATCCCGTTGCCGAGATCTCTTCCAGCCCAGCTTCGTGGCAGAGTCTGGAACAAAGTGAGTGCACCTAACAGTCTGAGTGTGTAGCTAGTGTTGTGTCTGATATTTCAGTGCTGCCATCTCTGCTTCAAATTGTGAGTGAAGTGTAATGATTGAATATTTGTAATGTTGTAGGCCTGTTGCTCCCTGTGGCGAGACTTTTTAACGGGGAGATCGGCTCGCATTCGCGCCATGAAGTTGGGAACCACAGAAAACCAACTTCAGCCGACCACCACTGTGGCGCCGGTGGGGTTCGAACCCGGAACCTCGCGATGCGAGTCCGTCACTATGACCACTCGACCACCACAGCGGCTTGCTGTGCACCCTGTATATATATATATATATATATTCAGTCACATATGCTATATATATATATAGCATATGTGACTGAATAATTTCTTGAGAATCAAATTCAAACATTCGATTTATGTAAATAAAATGTAATTTTTGGAAAGCTAAAAACGCAAACTGCTGAAAGAAAGTAAACTCAATTTGTTTAGATATACGGTACTTAATAGGTTGTTTTGATTGATGTTTCGCTAAACCTTTGAGATATTTTTTTGGAGTCCAGCAGTAATAAAAGCTGTAAAGGTTTTTAATCAAGGATACAATAAAAATATCTACACCTCAGACGTCCAAACTCGTCCAGACATTGAAACTCGCAATAATCATAGGTTCCGCGAGAGAAGAAACGTTTGAAACCTCTGCAATTAGAGCAGTGTTTTTCAATTAGCACTTAGCAGAGGATTCTACACAAAACTGAGAGACAAAATGACAGGGCAAGAAGAGGTAGTGGAGATCGAAGAAAAGTATCAACAAGTACAAGACTCGGTGCCGTCTTAAGGCATGGGCCCAACCGGCACGGCCCGGGGGCGTCAAGCAAAGAGGGGCCTCACAAAAATGAGATCTGGTTGAAATTTTAGAAAATTTGTTTGGTAGAGCCTCAGAAAAATCAGTTTGCCCGGGGGCCCATGATACTCTTAAGACGGCCCTGTCAGGACTTGACGTTGAATTTCGAGTCGGTAACAGAAGAATTGTATATAATTAAAACACACAATGCCAACCATGAGCGAAGACTATCCGTTTCTGGAGGTAGACGATTCCGGGATAGATCGGGAATTCAGCTTCCAGTGGAACGGAGAACTGACTATAAAGAAGATCAACTTAGCAGTAACAGAGAAAATGCATACCAAGACTTTTCTAAAGAGTCTTGTATGACCAGTTTGACTTATAATATTTATTATATAAGACTCTTCGAAAGAGTCTTGTGTAGTAATGCGGAAGACAAGCTTACGAAACATAGAAAGTTGCAAAAACTGGTCTGAAAGCATATACAGTGATGTCACATGTTGTTAGCAACTAGACTACAATGCACTGGACAACTAGACTGGAGAACAGTAAAATTCTGAGGTAACTAGACGGAAGAGAATATGATCTTACAAAGCTGAACTCTACCTAAAATGAAGACCAGGAAAACAATCACGACGGAAAACTGCACCTTAACTGATCAAAACCCGATATATATCGCCAGTGTGATCAATTTACGACCGTTTTACTTCCTTTCAGGATATTTAAGTTGTGTCTGAAGTGTACGTATGCACCTGGCAAGTCTGCGTTCGTATCTAGTGTTGTGTGGGAAGTTGGTGCTGTTATCTATATAGATATATATATTTTTTTGAATTGAGTGAAGTATAATACAAATACAAATACGAAGGCAGGCCCCAACAGGCAAATTGCGAAACGAGGTGTCTGAAAAAAAGATGCTCATAATAATATATGCCCAAATATAATAAAAATAGAGCAACCTAATATAAAAGCATATACAGTATACCATGTATATATAATAATTGAATATTTACACCGTTCCGGGGGAGGGAGTGTCCGTTCCTCTGTGTGGCGAGACTTTTTAATGGAAAGATAGGCTCGCATTCACTCCTCAAATTTAGAAAACAGACTTAATGTGCAGCCTGCGAGGTTTTAAGACTGAGTCTTCGCGATGCGATTTCATTGCCATGCTTACACGACCGCACATCAGCGAAGAACTTCACATGAAAGAGAAAACCTGGAAAATTGGGTGTACAAATAAACTAGAGAACTGGAGAAACCGCGAGACACCCAGGCTCTGTCACAAGAAGCTATGTAAGCACATGGGCCTCCAGGCGGGGTGGGGGGGGGGACCAGGGCATCTCCGGCAAAGTACAAAGATGAATATAGAATATATAGATAATATATTAATACTGAATATAGTCAACAAAGGATGAAATTCGGATTGAGACAAGTGACCCGACCAACAGTGAAACCATCAGAACCTAAACTCTATCAGACCTTTCAGATTGTGAAAAGAAATACGAGATCGTAGAAAAGAAACTGCACCCTCGAAGAATAATAATGTACAATATCTATCGCTGAAAAACAGAAGACAAAATAGAAGAGAAAGTGAAAGAGCAGAGTAGACTGACAGACAGCACTCGTAAAGTAGACCAAGTTCGACCAATTCAAAGATGGAATGTTCGTAGTAATAGCAATAGGTTACCACACTATTACGCAATAGAGGTATTTCTTTCTACCTCGATTGGAAGAGACGTAAAATTGAACGATTCTTAAGACCCAAACGGTGCTTTAAATGTTTAAGATACGGCCATTATGCCGTAGTAGAAAAAATTAGAGCTATGGAAGAAAAGCGATCATAAGAAATACGTATTGTGAGTTGAGCTGAGCTAAATGAAGAAATACGTATTGTAGAAACAAAAAATATATACATCACTTGTAATTGGGTTTAGAAGCGTGATGTAAGAAATAGCGCGAGTGACATAAAATGTCCTATTTATTTAAAAAAAAAAAGGAGGATATCATAAAATTCAACTTTATAAGTTATAATTTTTTTTGTTTCTCTTCAACCTTTAAATATTTTATTTATTTTCCTAATTTATATGTGAAAAATAAATTCTTTTATTTTTTCGTTAATTTAAAGAAATCTGTTGCAAGTTTCTTCGACTAAGAATGATTCATAGATGGCGTTGGTCACCTTTTTGGAAACCCATGAGGAAAAGGAATGTGTGTGTACAGTATATGTATATACTAGCTGGAATATATATCACTTTTTGTTTTCCATGTATTTTTTGGAATGAAATATGAAAACTTTCAGAATGTCCATGCATCAATATTCAATGTTTTATTATGGCAGTAACTGGTTTACACAACATGTTACTGATAACCGTGAAAAAACTTTCATCCAAGTAAATAATTATTATGTTATTAAAAATTATTGTTGATTTTGTATGATGAATTGATTTTGCATTGAATTTCAGGATTTGAATAAATTTGTAGCTCAATTGCAAAAATATTCAGAAACCATATAAGAGAAGACTTTATTCCTTAAAATAATTTTAAGTTCAACATTTCTAGCATTAGAATAATTTAATTTTAACATTTTCAATCGGGATTTCTCTTCCGAAAAAAAAAACTGTTCTCAAATTCTCACTGCTAAATATATTCAGTAAAATATAGGTTTATAGTTTACATTCCGTGAATCGCCGGTGTTACGTGAGAGCTTTTCGGGGAATAATTTCAAAAATTGTCTATATTGAAAATATGTTTATATATATACTCGTTTGGGTAGCAGTAACCATCTGTAGGTTACCATCATCAAGGTAACCATCATCATTTCAGCTGGAGCTAAAATCTCAAAAATTTCTGCAAAAGTTAGAACAGCTCTTAACTTTCCTTTTCCAACACCAGCCTTAAAAAAAATCCAGTTCCTCATTTGTTTATTTGATTTTGTATGAGTAATATTATTGTATAACTATAGTACGGTGATTATGTAGGTTCTTTTTTATTGTCTCTTTAAAACGTAATCTCTCAATTTTAATTTCAATTCATTAGCCTAATCTTAAAATAGTTACCGTGTAACTATTCAAAAGTAACTATCAAAGGTCCGTGTAACGAAATATTTCTCCAGTAAAGTATCAAACAGGTTGAATGATGAGTTCAAAGCTAATATCACACTAGTTATCAATCTTTGCTCGTTTAATCGTATTTTCTCTTAATGGGCTGACCTTCGGTTCCAGCTGTGCTGGTCGAGATAAGGTCTATGGTATGTTGAAGTTCCAATGTAAAATTTTGTTCAAGGATGCGTATTCCGTACACATTTTTTCCTTATGGTACGAGACTGGAAATACGACAGTCATTTATCAGATCATGACAAAATAAATTAATCTGACGTCGTGTAGCAGATTAAGTGGATATCAATGAAATTTAATATAAATATAACTCACACATTTGAGATGTGTAGAAACAAAAAAAAATTCACAATAAAGATAACTGCACAGGACCCTTTAAAAAAAGTAGAATCCTTAAAATTTAAAACAAAAAACAAAAGAGGCTTACAATATATTTCTTTATATGCACGTACATCATAAAAATACCGAAATTTTTCTTAGCAGGATTTCATTGTAGTTGATGAACGAGAATACAACAGGCGAGTAATTTTGAAAGGCTGCGCAAAGGCTGGAAAATTCATTACATATCATATATTGTACAGTATCTTCATAAGAAAATGCTTTTCACATATTTCGTCGGTCTCTTTGCTGTTTAATTTGAATAATTGAGACGCTTATTGAAAAGAAACCAGATGTTTCGTAGAGAAGAGAATAAATACATCGCGTATCATCTATTTATGTATGCCATGCGAAAAATCTTTTGTGGTAAAATTCACCAAATGTACCGCATGATACAGAATTCACTACGTCATCAGAACAGAGACAACAAAGAGAAAGAAAAAAAAAGTCTCCTTTGAAAACACAGCGGGTGCAATTTATGATAGAAGATGTCTTTAGTGTTAAAGGAAGTGAATTATAAGTGTTCGTGACCCTTCGGTCGGGAACACTTGAAAGTATAAGACAAATTCATATAGATATGCCTCTACATACACACATATATGCCCATATACATAAGGACTGAAAAAATACTGCTGAAGGAAAAGGGAGGAGGACTTTTTCTTGCACAAATATAAATATACATTTTTTTTTCGGCGGTAGAGAGAAAGGAGAAAAAAAATGTCCGCAGCGCATCGTATGTTATTCAAATTTCCCTTAAGGCCGTATTTCCTAGAATCGGAAACACTTTTTCTGTCACATAAACAATAAGCGGATAATAGGCGGAGCAGTGTACAATGGTAAAACATGCCGTAATTCAACTGTGCACTACTTGTTGCCCTTTCTCTATTGATATCCACAGAAAGAATAATTTGATCATAAAGAAAGAGCGCCGCACGCTTCTTTAGTTGGTTCGGTTCATAGAGAATGAACGGACAATCCAACAAATTGAACAACTTCGATGACCTAGATATTTCAAAATATCACTATGATATTCGTCCACAACATCGTTTAATGACTAAGTCTTTTAATTTTTATCGATTCAAATATCTGGAAGAGGAAATAAAGTCTCACGTTCAAAACCTCACATTAATATTTGTATTTGTAAAAACATCTTTTGTTTCTCTCACAAAACATTGTTTTCTCACGACCAAATCGTATCGTGAACACATTCAAAAGAGAAAACAAGTTTAATTTTGAACGCTGCGGAAAAGCATACCGATGTTCAATTCCAGTACTGCAGTGTGTGGTCTCAAATTCATTGTCTTCATGTTTTATTATTCGATGAAACACTCCTCAATTACGACCGTCTTCTGTGCTTGAGGAATGAAAAAAAAGACTTTCCCACATTTTTTAAAGAAAATGTGTTAAATTATTATAATTAATCCCGTAACAGCAGTGTCGAATTTATGATAAAATAATATGCACGCTTATATGTAATGCTCGTTTGTTTCAAAAAGTTTATTAAAAGCTCAAGTTCGATGGTGACGATTTTTTTACAGTAGGCCTATTCCTGAAATTTATTTTTTGGTCTTCTCCGAAGTTCTCTTTAGTTCATCCTAAAAGTATGGGGATTGAATGCCATCCATAATATCAACATAATTTTTCACCTTTATTTCAAAAGATTAGAACGTCCTGAATGTTGCACAAAAACATTAGAACATCCTAATGTTAAATAAAATTAGAATATCTGAATATTATGATTTAACAAATAAATATTCCTATGCGAATGGACACCAATTTATTCGAGAAAGTGTTGTAATTCTTCTCTGGTTTTGTGAATGAACCCGGAATCCGCCAGTCCTAATATCTGATACAGAAGGAAAAATTCTCACATATGCATAAATTAAATTCACTGTGCTTTGTTAGTGTAAGAAAAACACGTGCCGGTAAGGTAAGAATACACTGTATTACGGCCTTATTAAGCATTGATCATGGCTTTCATTGATCAAGACATGGTTGGATAGCTTCTGGTATCCATCGCGAGTGTGAACCTTGATCATGGTTCTCGCAGCTGCATCAGCAAATGGTCGATAGCAAGCCGGCCAACGTTTGGCTGGCTTGTTTTCACCATGGCACATTAAAGTTTACATAGAATTAACATATCAGGTACCATGATCAGATATCATGAAACCACAGAAGCATCGGTGAAAGTTTATAGGCATGACAATATTTTTGATGCAATTTGTTTTTCATCTCCAAGCAAAATGTTTAGCAACTGGAATCAGAAAGTACAGACCGCGTATAATTAATAAGAGAACTACTTAAAATGCAGATATATGTTGATCTCTACTTTTCGATTCCGAGGATTGAAAATTTGTAGATAGCAATTTCATTTTCTAATAAGAGAACTTCCCTCCCCTCTTTTTTTACCATGGCTATGTGCAAGAAAAAACTCGGAGAAGATTAAAACGTGCCAATCTCACAGGTGCATTTTTAAATAGGACTTTCTAACTTGAGCATTTCTTGATTTCCGCTTACTAGTTTATGAGGATTTCTAACCTTTTCAAAAATAAGGAATTTTTTTCCCCTCTGTGTTTATTCACAATAAAAAAATTGTCTGAATTTATACAGATATGTATGGAAATTCATGCTTGTAAGTTAGATTTAGTTTCGTTCTTTCATTAACTCTCATACACATAAATTGTAGATGGTTTTACTGAATTAAAATGAGAGGAAGAGAATTTGTCTAGACTCCCATGATATGCGAACCATTTCCTTCATATATTGCTGGTGTATTCTTTCTATTCATTCAACATTGTTCAACAGTTGCGCTGTTGGTTCTCTAAAAAAATTACACCTCATCTACACCTTTTTCTTCCTACGTAGGCTGCTATCTAAAATAGTGCCACATAATGAAAAGATATTCATTAAACAGACTGATTAAAATAACATCATGTAACTCTATTGAACCTTTCAGTGGCATAGTAGAAATCACTGAACCCCCTTCAAAATGCCATGTCTTTTTTAATGAAATAGGCTTCCTTCCAATTTTCAGCAAGTGCTAACTAAGGGGTATAGGGAAACGTGCTCCATTAAGAAATCAACTTTACAAAATATCTGGGCTTGTCAATGAATAAAATAAGAGGCTTTTAAGAAGGTGAGATATTTCGTCAATGCTACTTAAAGGGTTAATAAATGACTTCATCTGATATTCGTAATGAAAGACTTTAATAAACACATTGAGAAAATTTTTTTTTTTCCATCCTAATATTGATTGAAATCATTAATATTATGGATTATATAGCTTCTTAATACGACATTTTTACAGGTTCAATGCATCATACAGTAGTATAATTTAATCATCAATTTTGGTCTTCAGTAGGTATCATGCAATTGTTAAAACAGACATGCATGCATGTAAAAATTCATATTCAATTTATGTAGCAAAATAGGCTGCTTAATGTACATAACTAAGTTAAAATGAAATGAAAACCACGAAAAAATTCTTATTGATAAATTTTACAAAAAAATTTCTTTCTCATTCAATATATTTTTTCCTCATAAATTGTATATCATTACGTTAACCTTTCTGTTCTATCAATCTATGCTAAAACAATGAAATTTTTGAATAAAACATTGAATAAAAATCAAAATAAAAGTCAGATTTATTCAGTACATAGGCCTAGATAAATAACATTTTTGCAATAAATTATGTATGTAGGACTACACTATGTGTTTTGAACTAGAGCGTAAAAATAATAAAAATGTTTATAGACTTTAATTGATAAATTATTATCATTTATCTTCATCGCAAAAAATATTGTAACATCAAATAAACCTGGAATAACTAATGGAATCTAGGAAAACTGAATATTTTTGTGATGACAGACAGTTGCTCTATTCGAAATATATTCTGTAAAAGTTTCTATTTCGAATAGAACAACTGTCTGTCATCCCAATTTTTTTAGGGTAGCCCATGTCTAAATAAAGTACTAAAGGATGTTTAGAGGTTTCGCGAGTTGAATACCTAGTTCATCCTTATCAGAAACTTTCCTGATACTGGGGTAAAACAGATACGACGACCACAGAAAAAGATTGCTACTGCTGGGAGTCCCACACCGAGGGATTAGCGCACCAACCTTTCAGTGGGTATAAAAAAGACTGCCGTTCGGACCTACAATAAATTGTAGGTCCCATTTAATTAGCCCGCGTGTGCAGAAAATGACCGTGGTGTGACAAAAAATGATCAAATAAAAATTTTTATCTGAAAAAACTAGATTATTTTTAACAATAAAGTTTGTGATTAATAAAATAGTTTGCAGCAACTTTTTAGGTTCATCATTATTTTATGAAAAGAGATGATATTGTTAACACTTTTTTTTCCAGGTCAGATGTTCATGTAGTACCTACTTTTAGAATGTTGGACTTTGTATTTCTTTTATATTTAAAGTCAGAAAGTTACATCACAAAAGCAATACAAGAGTTGCCTGGAAATATACTGATACACTTCATATGATGAGTGTGTAGGTAAAGTAATTACATTAAACTATTACCTCATCTAAAATTCCCCAATTCTCTTCACGTAATGGATGTTTTTTGTTTTCCTTTTTCCTTTTGTTAATACCAAGTGATGATTAATGCTCTAGAAATTTGAGGTATATCAACCACTTTTCCCAAGCACTTTTCATTAAAGGATGATCAGAATTTTCCGCTATTCTGTCATCCTTAGTTCAAACTTTATTAGAAACGAATATTGCTGGGATAGAAATATTGATGAAATTTCCCCCCCCCCTCCCTTTTTCTATTTGATTAACCAATTCAAGTACATACACACGCTGTTGAAATTTAATGAACATTTAAATGTGATTCAAATCCTACAAGAAAGCAGGCTATTCAAAAGACAAGAAAAATGCGTTTCAGTAAATATTTTCATAATTAATAATTCTAATAATACGATTAAATGAACGTTTGGTAAAATTGGAGTTTACCACGTCACATCATTATATCATTTAAACACAAAAATATCAATAGTATTTTAATATAAATAATAATAATTATGTGACTACTTAAGTAGCATTTTTGTCGAAGCACAAATGACAACTGATTGATTCCGGAATAGACGGGAGTTTCTTTTTTTTCTTCCTGTTGTATACCTAGTGTATGTCAGAGATTTCAGACAGTTAAATAAAAACAAAACACTTGACTTTTCGTATTGGAAATACGTCAAATACGTTTCTCATTCTTTCTTGTAACTAACTCAAGCAAAATAAAAAAAATTGGAATACGATAATTATCATTAATATAGGAATGAAGATACATAGAGATAGAACAGAAAATAAGTAGGAGAAATGTTTGATAATTTGTCTCTTTTCATAAAATGTTAAATTGCATGCGATCAGTTATTTGCTTTTCTTGTCTAGCAAAAATATGACTTCATGGGTTAGCATGGCTCTCTCTCTCTCTCTGACACTCTCGAAAAATTGCATCACTTCAAAAACCATCCTTAATGCTCCGGAACTGACATCGTCTAATGTAAATAGATACCCCCTTAAGAGTGCGTTAGAATTATCAGTTATTATTCCTCCTTCTACCTCCGTCATACAACTACCCACGTCAAATGGGTAATCATCGGATTTTCTTTCGTTTTATTTTTTTACTGTTCATCTCATTGTTCCCCGTATCATATCCCCTGCTCTTATTCCTTAAGTTGCATTGTGTATACGCCCCACTTCGTTCGCCGAAGTGTCATCTTATCCTTGTCGATAATATTCTACGGGAGAACACCGTGTAATATAAATGAATTGGGAGCGGATCTTTAATGGTGATGGTCCCGAATTCCTGGGGCATGACAAGATGACAAGATGATGAATTTTGCAAAAATCGAAATCTAGTTACTTAAACTGAATGCTCCTGAGCAGTTCGAACTTTTGTTCGGAAGAGTTTATGTATTAATAATTTCTCCATAACCAACATTAAATGTTACATTGTGGTTTCAACTTTATCATTTCGAGATGATGTAGTCGAAGAAAATGTTATGCTATAGTTTCAGTCAAATGTTAACGATCGTAACATATCAACGGAATTGCATTATTGTAACCCAATAGAATGAATTAAAGTTAAATCATCGGGGCGAAGAAAGAAGACATTTTTCATTCTCTTTCATAATTGAATATTTTTCCATATTCTGCTTCAAAGTTTTCGAAAAAATGATAGACGAAAATTCTTTATTAATTGTTTGATTTAACTTTAAAAAGAAGCAATGTTTCTGGTGGTTTAAATGAATGAAAGTGAATGAAAAACTAAATAAACCCCTGACAATAATTCGTTGAATTTCAGAATCGTGGACAAGTGTTTTCAGTTATGGAAAAAATTATCGATACGTCACTGATTTATTTTCACACTGCCTACACTTGTATGTGTATTCATAATTTTCATTTTGTTTCTCAAATAAATAAAGATGAAATCGAGAAAGCGAAAATCTGAAAAATTCTTTATTGCTTCAAAATCATTCCAAAATTACCATTCAGCGGGCTATTGCACTAAATCGACACAAAGTAATGTTTAGTCAAATATTGTATTCAAGAAAAATAAAGCCAAAAACATATAGCGCATATATATATATATATATTTCCCTTCATTTTGCAACATTCATTTTTTAATTTATATTTGAATTAAAACAATTTTTTACATCTCCTTTATTAAATGCGACTGACGAAAACGTCAGAACGTTCGTTATAATTATTCAAGTATCACTGACTGGTGAATGAGTTTACTGCATGATGAAAATAAACACAAAATTGTGTGACACGGTTATGTTCTTGCTTTGCTTTTCTTCTTTAGTGATTTATAGATTTGAAAAACTCCCACTTGAACGTTTGTGAAACTTATTTATAGTAAACGATGTGATTCGTTGACCAGCTATTTGTTATCTTCTACACTCATTACCAGCATCTCCAATGTTGAGAATTCTGAAAGAAAAAGATAATTTACACACAAGACACAGATTGCTAATTAGAAGCTGTGTATATTTCAAGACTTTTATGAATAAGAAATCAAATATGTGTGCATAAATTCGTGCAAAACACACAGTAGAATCATTACTTATCATTATAACTTTTCTAACTGTTCAAAATTTTATGTTGACGATTTTAGACGATAATGATAATATTTTCTTCGATTGATATTCGTGTAAACTTAGTATATTAGATCTATCCCTTGATAAGCCTATCAATTAAAATTCATTGACACATACGTACGTCATGCTGAAGAAAAGAGGGTTTACATAAAAACGCCTACTTAATAGGCATGTGTGTATTGAATTGCATTGGAAGAGATTCCAAGTGCGATTTTGTGCAGCTAAATTTAATCATTTATGTATGAAATTTGTTCAAGTGCGTGCGATATTTGCTTGCACCAGTTCAAGTAACATATTAATAATAGATCCTCACTCTGAAGCTATTGTTTTGTCTTTTTTATCTTTCGCAGTTTTCATTAACGTTAGATGATTACAAATTAAATTTTTTACAAGAACCTCCTCCCTCTCACGAAACAGAGCAAAAATGACCAGCGAGCACTTTTGAAGATGTATTTGCCGTTTTTCATATGCAGCCCATTTGCAGCGAGCGGAATGGCATCACGTATTCATTCTGTTTCGGCCTCCACGATCGTTGTTCCATAAGTGGTTTTGTTTCTCCCTCTCATTTAAGTTGTAAATAGGTATTCGATGTAACGGTTCTGCTCGGTGGATTACAGAAAGCGTCGTTCTGCACGGTGGGATTAAGCAACGATGGAGAAAAACAGCTCTGGGGCCTAGCAGCAGCTACTAACCCGGGATAATGACGTCCTGGCAAAAAAGAGCCAAGCATTATCATAAACGACTGTGAAAATGAGAGACTCGCACCCGGCAATCAACTGTGTCAATCCTTGTCATTACTATTTGAGGTGACAGCGGCTATTAAAGTCAGAGCCACAGCGGCTAACGCACTTTTTCTTTCTTTTTATTTTTTCACAGAACCGACACCTATATACAGACCGATTGATATGCTCACTTTCTTCGAATAATAAGCTATGTGGTTGTGTAGCATGTATCCATGCACGCCGAAAAGTTCTCATTACGATTTGGATCAGAGTGCGAGTTCTTGCTCCTGGAATCCACCTACACCTGTCAAAAGCAAGATAAACGTCACACCAAACGGATAAGTTAATTCCCTAATGGAACGCAGTTACTGTTTGGGTATGCAGTGTGGCGAAAGCTCCTTCTGAAAATCGAACTGTAAATTAGAGTGTGTGTGTATATGCTTTTTCATCCCCTCCCTTCAGCAGCAAATACGTGTAAGAGTATGCGCGTTCGTGTTACATTTCTCACCTAAGTAGTTGAACGTGATCTGTTAAATTTTTGAAGAAAGTTCGCGATATTAAGGATTAATGATAATGACTTCAAATCTTTTATTAACTGCAAGGAAAACTTCGAAATCCTTGCATCTGTTATAGATAGCAATTACTCGAAGAAATACCTAGTAATGATTTTTCATTCTTCTCGATACTGAGTATTTGCTTAATTTCACAAACTTCATTTAAAATGACAGAGCACTAATGTTTATACTTTTGAAAGCATAAAAGTAAAAATATATTAAAGCTAATACAGTATGTATGCCTTATTCTATATATACATTATTTCAGAATGAGATTTATTTCAGTTAGAAAAATATATTTTTTCCTTATACTTTATATGTAAAAGGTTTATATTGCAATCGATATAGAACGGCTTAGAGAGCTAACAAGAAAATAATTTCACGGGAAAAGAATCGAGCAAGACGAACATCATAAAATTTAAAAAAAAATTAAATTCTGGAAACTTTTATTTATTTCAATTCCCACACCACACATACAATATCCCTATCAGGCATTTTAAGAGAACCGACCATACCTACATTTTTTCATTTTAATAACAAGGAGGAAATCTTTAAAACGTACTATTTTATCCTAGAAGCCATTCAACACATTTTTTTAATAATGTTATAATCTGATGACAATTATAGCGAAAATATTTTTTCGTCATCAATATTAATCACCCGTTACGCTGTTTTCGTAGCAATGACCGCTAATCCCATCACATGTTTCTGTCTCATCATTATTTGTGGTCTAACAATGACCATTACTTCATTTCTTTTATATACAGTAGACCCATATAAATTTTAAAAACAAGTTTAAAATTATTTTTGTCGAACATTATAATCTAGTTCTTTTAATTCGAAAAGATGCCGTCTTTGCTTTAAGCTAGTGTTTCTCAATTGTGCGTCGCGGCTCCTATTAGCGTTGCCAGCCCTCCTCAGGGGTTCGCGATGAACTGGAAATATTGATTTGTGTGTTATGTATGCTTCGAAATGATTACTTTATACGTGAAAATGTCTACCAAACTAATCTGGGGAACCGCTGATGAGTGATAAATTGGGCAAGGGAGGCACGAGTGACAAAGATTTGGCAATCACTGCTTTATAAGCAATTGTTTATATCTTTATTAAATTAAGGGAATTCCATATTTGAAAAAAAAACAAAAACTGTCGCGTTTCATAAGACGTGAGAGTGACGAGAGGGAAGAAAATTTATATAACAGCGTGAACTTTACGAAACATATTTGTGAAATATTTGGTAACCCCAGGCCCAACTCAGCCTCTAAAAACATAAAAATATACAGCTTTTTCGAAAATTCACCATTTTAGGCAGCTGCATGTCTAAAATACGGTTATACAAAATTTCTGTAATATGCGTATATAAATGTTTACAGCTATAACATTTTTCTAATTGTTTTGAAACATCGAATAGGCCACTACTAAGATTAGATTGTCTGGTTTTTTATTTTACAGGATGATTACTTAATTAACCTTGCCAAATTTTACTGGTGAACCGTTAATCCTGGAGGCAATACTTGTAATTAAAAAAAGTATCCAAATAACGTGTAGAACTCAGATACGTCATTCATGTTACAAAGGGTTGTATAGTTGTTAAAATGTTAAATTTTTATATAGACACCCTGTGCTTAAAAACCCAATTAGAAAGTTGTAGCCCTGTCTTTTTTTTTCTTGAGGCCAACTTCCACGTTTCTAAGTGCTTTTCACTGGGAAATTTATTTCAAACATTGGAGGGGAAAGTTGGGAAAGAGCAGCAAAAGCTAACGGACAACGCTTCTTTCCCTTATTTATACTGTTCTTTCCCAACTTTCCTCCTATATTTGAGAGAGAGAATTCTATATATATATAATATCTCTGCGAATATTGCTCTTAAAAATGTGGAGGTTTCTTGTTGGCCTCAGGAGAGACGGCAACAAATTTCTAATTGTGTTTTTGATGACAGGGTGTCCCTATAAAAACGTATTTTTTTATTTTAATAACTACACAACTTCTTGCAAAATGAATGACGTATTTGAGTTTTACACGTTAATTGGATACTTTTTCTAATTACAAGTATTGCCTCCAGGATCAACGGTTCGTCTATAAAATGCGGCAAGGGGAATTAAGTAATCATCCAGTATAATCTTAATAAAACTGAATACACTTCCATAAAGGTTGATGAAAATACATAAAAAAAGATGCATTTTACATACAGAACGGAAAAAATATTGTTTTACAAACTGTTTTGTTTTGACGAAAGCTTATAATATGCAAACAAAACAAGATATCGGGTTTTCTGGTTTTTTGTCTTGAACCGCACTTTGTTTATGTGTATAAACATGAGTCTTTTTTTGTTAGATAATATCTGTTTTGCTGACAGAAAAGAAGTTTGAGAATAAAAATTTGTAAAATTTTCAATTCGAAAAAACAGATAGAGTAAGCCTACGTTGTTTTTTTTAACGATATGATGTCATAGAAATTTCACCTAAAAATAAAGAAAATTAAAAATATGTTTATATATATATATAATAACCAAATAAGAACTGGCTTCTAATAGGTTATACTGTAATATCTCAGAGAGTGTAAAATAACTTTTGATACATTTTTTAATGTAGCTTATTCAAACTCTTGATTAATAATAGCAAATATAAAAATACGTAAAATTCACTCAAAATGAATATAAAATGTTTCATTGATATTGAACTATATGTTATTACCATTTTTAAACAACCACTTTATCTAAGTAATAAAATATATAATAAATAAAATTCGTATCGAATTGTCAAAACTGTTGACATTGTTGTTTTTGAAGATATATATTCAAGTAATACGCAATTTATATAAAAATGCAACATTGATACATATGAGAAAGATAAAATTATTTGATTATGTTATCTCGGATTCAGTTTTTTATCCATAGTATCAAATCATCAGAACTTTGAAATTAATACGAACACTTACATATATATATATTTAAATTTTCCTTTTGCGATTTTGAGTAGATTCAACTATTTGAAATTATATTCTGCAATGGGTGAACGCGTACTCACTAGTTTCATTATCATTTTTCGAATTGAAATGTCAGATTTCATAGCATAGTTATTCATTCGTTAAAAATGAAATGTCGTTATTATAACATCTAACATGGCTATTTTAAGTAGTTCAAAGCAATGATAATAGTAAGTACGCTGAATATAATTTTAGACATATTTTAAAGATAAAATAAGCTCTCTATTCGCAGTAATATGACAATTTACTAATACCTCGGTTGAAATAAAATGCAAGTAATTTCAGAGAAAAAGGGCGGGTCATTAGTGAGCAAGCAGAAGAACTATAAGTGAAAACACGGAGGATTTCATGACAGAAGAGCATTAGGCGAGTCCATATAACACTCTTCAATATTAAATCACAGCCATTTTCGCCCAGTTTTGGGGAATGAAATCTTTGAAGGCCGAGTGAACGTTTCTCCAATAGCAGAACACGGATCTGTAATCCTGCGGTATTTTTTAAAGCACGGAAAACCCTCATTACATCCAAGAATGTTATTTGAGATCCGGTGGTTTTCGAGAGTCAGCTCTGAAATGACAATCATGAAACTTTCATGTTATGCAAATGGCGTATAGTTCGAAACTCTACCTTCTTTTATTCATCAACGAAATAGATGAAAAATTCCACATCTCGTTTATTTCTTTCAATTCTTTGAACTCATAGCTTTTTTGCTTTCTATATACTAATGTGACTAACATAATTTATATGTGTATTTTTGGCACAAAAGAGCATTAAAGAACATATGAATATAAAGGTTATGTATATTATAATAAAATGTGCGTTAAAACTCAATGAAAGTTATTTAAGTTCATTAAAATATTCGGATTCGATACTACAAATTAAAACGAAAATAAACTCATTGTTTTCACATGAAGATGCTGATGAAAAAAAAACCTCCATATAATAGAATGTAATCCACCTATTCTATAAACACAACGGGAAAATTTAAATATGAAAGCTTTGTATTACACGAAAATAGAAAAATTTTATTAGTAATTTAGAGATAAATATTTATAAGAAATGTTGAATCATTTGATAAACTACTTTTTTTACTAAAGTTGATAGTCTTCTAACTGCATAAGCACAAATGTCTTATGTAGATTTGTCAACAGTGCCTAAAATTTTTGACTCAAAAATCGCAGTTAACTGCATCGTAACTTTTGGTGCAAGCGGAAACTAATTAGTTTTGTGTGACATCTCAGTTCAATGAAAGTGTAAGAAAACTAAAACTTACACTAGACTCACCGAGCATGTATATATTGTAATGAAATGATTATGCCATTAATAGGTGACACATATGGCATTAAATTAAGTCACCTTTTGTAACTACTAAACAAAATACTGTATATATCAAGTGATTCAATTCTATTAATATGACAAAACTTTAAATACATATAATTGTTTTAATGGAAATAAAGTTTTGGAAGGCAAAGACTTTCTCTCCTCTCTTTCTGTCTCTCTTGCTATATTTGTTTCATTTTTACATAATACAGTATTTGAGGATCTTTCTGCAACCATCTAAGGCAGTGACTCCCAATTTTTTTCGCAGAGTGATCCCACGTTTGAGAAGAATTTTATCGGCAACCCCGCCCCCCCCCGCCATTTTGAAATTCATTCAAAATAAAGCAGTGACGGCACTGAAATTTTCTGTCAAAAATAGTTTTAACTTGTTTCTTGTCATTTCTGAATTTTTACAGCTTACACGAGAGAACGGTTATTAGAGAACCTTCCGTAAATTTCAGTTTTGCTTCACATAAGAAAAGCGAAGCATGAGATTCTAATTTTCAGTTGTGTGATTTACTTTTACTATTGAATGTGTACGTGGATATTAAGTAGTTCCGCTACCAGTTCAAATGTATTTTAGGTTCGACATATTTTTATTTACGTTGCAAAAATGAAAATAAATTTCTTATTAAGACGGTTTTATTTCGAAAAATCTTTCGTGATTTCACCCAATCTTCCCTGGTTCATTACCACTATCTCCTAAGAGTCACAGCCGACACTTTGGGAACCACTGATCGAATTAATGCATGAGTTGACGGATCCAACTGAATAGTTTTAACCCTGGTATGGTAACATATACAGTGTTCGAATATACATGGTAAATACACGGTCAAAAAACCAATTATACACCAATCTATTTTCTCAATTATTTTGGTTTTTTTCACAAAGTGTATCTTTCAGTGTGATTTCAATACAAAATTTGACTATATAAATGCAGTACTTCTTTTACGTATCTAGAAAGAAGTGATTCCTTGCTGATGTCAGTTTTTGAGAGCTACTGAATAAAAAGGTGTTCAGAGATTTATAAAACCGCACCAAATTGAGGGAATTAAAAACAAAGTTCAAAGTAACAACTATTGAACTTTGATAAGATTTTATCAGTTTATAGATAACAGCAAAATAAAGGAAGACTGTATATTTCACCCTTATTGTCCATTGTAACTAATTAAAATATCCACTGAAATTGATTAAATTGCTATGAATGTGAATTTTTTTTCCAATTTAAAGTATGCAAAAAGCACCCTTTTACATTTGCATTTGTAAAAAAAATATTCAATAAATATTATAGGGGGATTGGTTAAAATTAATAAAAATTTTGCTTTTGTAATCTTGAACTATGTATAAAAATAATGTTTAATTTTAATTCTATTTTGTCTGTCACCTCTCTCTCTCTCTCTCTCTCTCTCTGTCAACTGCGATGCCGTTAGATTAGTCTAGGGTGACACAAGATATTTTGAGTCACAAAAGTATATTGAAAGTAGTGATAGAGGTGTGTGATTTTTAACTATTGTGAGGTCAGGGCAAATTTGGGTATTAATTATATTCCTCGAGACTAAGCTTGGGTTCCGCGAGACGGACACATTTCGAACTCTAAACTTTTATCTTTAATGTGCGTCGAAAGTAAAAAGTTTAGGAATCCCTGCCCCAAGTCATGGTTTATTAGATTATTATCATCGCACCCAACTGATTTTCGTATTGCGTACAATTTTTTCAATTCTTTGTCATTTTTGTATGGAAGATTTCAGGATTTTCCCAATCATTTACGTTTATGATGCTGTGTATTCCGCTCATTTAAATGTCCCGTAGATCAATATTTTTGTTATTTATTGATCAGATATTTATTATTCTGTTTTTCATAATTTGTGATTAGATGCTTCAAAAGCTTTCAGGTTGATTTATTATTTCTTGCCGAATTTAATTTACGTCATTTTTTCTCACCCAAGAAAATATGAGTTTGATATGCTTATTTCGACGAATGAACTGTCAAACACTATACATGTCATTGGTTTTATTTTTCATACCAAGTTTTTCTTTTTCTCGAAATTTATGAATATCAAACTGTTTTTACTGTCCAAATACAATATGACATAAATATTAATAGAGGGTATCTGAATTTTACATGCTTTAACACAAATTTGTTGAGCTGTGATTTACTTCGTATCTATGTATGAATTATCTTTGATCACGTAATACTGTAGTTACATATGCAAAATCATAATTAAATATTCTCGCAACATATGAGGTCACGTTTTGTTTCATCGTACTCTCGAACTTGAAGCAGAGTTGCGATGCTTTTTTAAAAGTACGTAATAATAAGTAGTGAAAGCAATGCACCTACAAATACAGGGTATTTCTCTTTGATGTCTATAACTGTCGTAAGAAACGAGTACAACTATTAGTGTTTATTAATTAATTTCCACTAAATTGACCGATGAGCTAATAATTAACTTTGTTTCACTTTGTCAAAATAAATTGTTATTGTTACTGATAGCTCTGATGTGATTCAAATAAAAGCGCACAATTTGAAAACATCGATGAGAGTAGCTTACGGAAAATTTGGAACTATTCATTTATTAAATACTGACATTGTCGTGTCATGAACATTTAGAATTCAACAAAATATATATATTAATTACATTAAAATTTTTTTTCCTTAATTTAACAAGTAACAGCTTCATTTTGCTTCTTTCCTTGATATGGAATTGATTCCATCGATATATATATATATATATATATATATATATATATATATATATATATATATATATATATATATATATATATATATATATATATATATATATATATATATATATATATATATTGATTATTATATATATTGTAATATTAAATATATATATTGATTATTATATATATTGTAATATTAAATATATATATTATATTATATATATTGATTTTATTTTCTAATTCTTTCACATTTTTTTCTTTGCCCAATATAGGATTGATAATCATTTAATCATCAAATTTAATCATCAAAAATTAGACATAAATACCGTAAATTGAATCAATCATGAACAATATTGTATATAATATAATATATTATATATATCGAGATAATATATATATATTATCTCGTATATAGTGAATGACAGATAATTTTTTTGTGTTTTTTTTTGTTGATATTTTATATCATTGGCTGATAGTTATGCAGCTTGGCGTCAAGTTTAATGAAAAATTATTTTTAACAAAAATGTTTTATTTTTTCAACATCAAAAGTTAAAGGATCGAAATTAAAAGGAGAAAGGCTCATCAAACAACTGTTCTTATCCTACTGTAGGGTGGCGCTGATATGCACGAAATTTTTGAAAGTTGCTCCTTTAAAAAAAAAAAAAAAAAAAAAAACATTTTGACGGATTTTGAAAACTTAATTACAACGACGAATTGATTTTGCAGTCAGTCACAAGGAAACGTATCAACAGTTTCATGTCAGCATATTATTAATTTTTCCGGACTGTCATCTGTACCGAAATCTTTTCCATCTTCTTTCAAAATGAAAACTAATCTCTTTGCATTGTCAGTAAAAGTTGGAATGAGTTTTTTTCACAGATCTGAGTGTGATTTTCGCTGTAGGCTAGACTCAGTTGAGTTTCGATGCAAAACTGATACTGTAATTCGCGCCGTTTTTATTTTTAATTTTTTTAAATTTAAAAACGAACTTGAGATAGCGATGTATGTAGCTGCAATCAATCATTTAAAGTTACAAAAAGTAGCAGGTTATTCCAGAGATGTTATTTTTCATCTGAATTCAAAAAACATGATTTGATTGCAAAACAATCATGCTTTTCTGACAACTACACGTCAGCATGAGCACATTTACATTTAATCATCTATGCAAAATATAAAAATCGGATAGTAAAAAGTACGCCAGGTTATCAGTTATTTTCATTCACCCAAACGAAACTATTGAGAGTCCTAATTCTAAGCGGATCACTTCTAATATCATATTGATAGATTAAGTCTCGAAGCAATGTATACAGTAGGGTATTATAATATATAGTAGGATAGTAATCGAACTCGCATATTTCACTACTATGTGCGTACATATTTATTTTATCTCAGTAGTTTTCTGCAGTTAAATACAGTAGGCCTGCTGCTGAATTACTACTACAATTCATTTACGAAATTAGACCTCACTAAATGCACGCTCAGTAAGTACGTGAAATTCAAAATTTTGTAGATGTTTAAAATATTAAAATTTTTTTATAGAGACAAGTGGTTCAAATGTCTCGTAGGTTATGCACTCTTCTGATGTATGGGGAGAAATAAAAAAATGTTCAAATATGAGTGCACCTTTTATAATTTTGTCATAAACATTAGTTTTACGATCGCAACCACGCATAACTCTATCATCGGATGAACAAAAATTAATATTTCTGTTCATTAAATCAAAATACCAGTTGCACTTAAAACCTATTTCGAACCCTCAGGATCTGCATTTTAAATTTTAAACATTAAATTTTGTGAATTTTTCTAGCAACAAAAAATTTTAACACTGAATTTAAAGTTGCCCATTTTAATGCAATAGTTCTTCAGTGGGCTATTCCAAGTGATATGTGTATAAATTAGGACTATATATTAAAGGGTATTATATATTATTTATAGTATTATCTAATAAGATTATATATTGTAGGACATTATATTTATATACCTTATATATTAATAAATCTCTAAACAAGTAACAACTCAAACCATATGAAAGAAACAAGCACTGTTATTAATTTGGATTGGTATTTAAAATTTTATTTTTCGTAATTCAATCGGTAACGCAATGACCAAGCAATACCAGAAAAAGAATGAAATTTTGAAATAAGAATAACACTTAATCGCACAAAAAGAAGAAAAAAAACCGTGCATTTTTAATTTTAAGAGGTAGATTTATAAAAGACAACATCGATCGATTCGTGATATTATGTAAAACTGACAATGGCGGAATGCCGATGAAACTCTCCTCACAATGCAAACGTGGAACGCTTAGTTGCTTCAACGGCTATAGATGGATCGAAGAGCCGCAACATTTTCGGCTATTCGATTCCCAACGATTCCTCTTTTCTCTTATGATTCCAATAGCAATTGCATTTGCATGTAATCAGAAAATTTAAGAATTGTATATCACCTACTGATTTCTGAACGAGTTTGCACCATGAACATGTAAATATTTCTATATTTATTTTTGTTGTGTATCGATAAAAAAAAATACATATTGATTGCAGTAATTCACGTCTCCTGTTTTTTTTTAATCTTTAAATATAGTACACCGTAGTTTATACGGTTATATATATATGTATATATATATATTAATTTTCAATGAAATATTTAATATATTCATATATATACACACGGAAAAGCGAAAATTTCAGATCCAGGTCTATGCAGATTTTTTAGTTGTCTAGTAGTAGCCTAAATATGAAGTCTGCGTTGTCAAGATTTGTTTTTGCTTATTATCATGCACAGTTTATATAGGGGGAATGTTCAATTATTACTATTCAAATTTCATTTGTCTGTGATTTTTCTGTGATAGAATTGTTGATGATTCTACAAATCAAGTATGCAATATAATTTATTACACATGTACTGATTCTTAACCCAAATCTATAAATTAAATTGATTCTTACTCGGTCATAACTATCCTGATGACATTTAGTAGACTATTTTTTAACGTCTACCTCTCTCTCTCTGTCTCTCTCTCGACATTTTTTATTGTGTTATCATTTGCGAATGACATCTTCTGATTAATCATATTCGGTGTTTACAAACATTTAGTAGCTAAAAATTAATTAGTAGCTAAAAATATTTTACAAATTCATAAATGACTTTGAACAATATTTTTTTATTCGTGTATGTAAAAAGTTCGAAATCTGATAACAATGGTGGTGTCCCCTTGTCAAAGCAGTTGATTGACGGTGTATCGCAGTTAGTAAAAATTTTAGTTGAATAAATCAATTGATTACAAAGGTTTTTAACAACTGGCTGTTGCGAAGATGAATTTTTGTAAAGAGAGAAAATTCAACTGTCTTTGCGGGGAATCGAACCCAGTTAAAAACCTTTGTATGGATAGCGAGCGGAGAGTGACGTCATCTTTTCATCAATTGATTATAATAATTTATAACAATAGTAACTAAACCAATTGATGTCTTAAATTATGTTCCTATACATGAAATTTCAGATTAGTGATCATGTATAAAAGTATTTGAATCTCTATTTTGATCAGATTTTTTGAAATGGGGAAATACAAGTCAATACTGATAATTTCAGTTACAAATTGAGTTTGATGGAGTTTTAGAAAAGAAGAAGAAAATTTAATACGTCTCCGCTATGAACAGTAGTTTTTAGTATTCTTGGAAGCGTCATAAGCAGGCCTACTATTTGGGAGAAGTTTTAAAGAAAACAGCAACAGTATATAATCAAAAATAGTTTCTAAATCAGTGACTAACCTAGAATAACCAATAACAAGACCCAAGTGAAGAAATTCCAGGATTTGAAAAAATATGTTCAGCATATTGAATTGCTTCAAGAGCAGGCAGTCTTAATTTCTTCATACGTATATTTTTATATTTGTTTACACTGGCGAATAGGGATGTGAAATGAATATAAAATATTTTAATAGTAAATGTGTTACAGGTTTTATAAATAAATATAGATATATAATAAGTAATACAGGTTTTTTCAGTAGGCTACTAATATTATATAATTGCGAAACATATTCGATCAAAATTCGATTGCTTAGTCTATTAATGGATTAAAAATATTTGATTAATCAGTTAAAAATGCTGATTGATCCCTCGCGCTAATAAAAATCTATGCAGTAAATTATATCATTTGTTTTGTTGAGCATTTTGCCTGTTGTGGCATTGTATTTGTATTTGAATTGACGGGATTTTTTTAATTGCCGCGCTTCTCATTGAAATTCCCATTTTTTGATAATAATTTTTTTTTTGTTCTTCATTTCTTTTATGAGTTTGGCATATTTATGAAACTGCTAAAGTCGAAGATTTTGAAGGACAAAATTCCTAGAATTCCATTGAAGGCAAATTCCTAGTTCAAAAACAAACAACTTCTTGGTCATCCACAGACTTCTCAGAAAGTTATTGCAGATGTTATCATTTATGAGAAAGCTCCACTAGTATTAATGTGAAGTTTTTAATTTTTGAAAGCGATATCCATACAATCAGTTTGCACATAGAATGATGTTTTTGCACTGCTTCGCCAGAGATTAACATTATTTTCTGGAGCTACACGTAAAAAATTTCGTTACTTCGTTTTTTCTTTTCTTTACTCTACTAATCGGCATTATTACAAACCAATAATGGTGATCGAAACCATTAGATCCTCTTCGTCATATAAAGATAATTTATTGTTAAGATAAAATATCCCACTGTCGTTCTTAAGACTAACCACGATAATTTCTTGATAACGATTATTCCTGTAATTCCATGGATCTCAGTAGGCCTATTCTACACAAATTCTGTTCACATTTAGTTGGATTCATGCAAAAATAATTTAAAACAATGAAGAATCGAAAGCCGAGTAATTCAAACGCTTATAATTGGCTAATTAAATTTTTGCGGCCGTCGTTCAATATACAGTAGGCTATAAGACATTCCTGGAGTAAAAGGGCCATCGAGCAGACATCAACTTGCATGGGCCGACCCCCCCCCCACTAATATTTGCTACCATCTGCATAATATCTATGGATATATTAACTTTCAAGCCCCTTCAATATTTTCAAGCCCTCCAGACATTATCAAAACTTTACCCCCAAGGGCTGTCGTGAGTTCGAACTCAACTTTTCTCCAACATCATTAAAATCATGAAAAACATTATAGATTAAGTTGACAGCAGTGGACAAAACAGAATGAAAACTATTATTGCCTACTGAATCTTCGAATAAACACAACGTTAGACTGATGCAGCTTGACCAGGGCTGTATCGTTTCATCTCGGATCCCAGGCAGATTTTTTTCTTAGGGCCCCGTAAAAAGGGCGATGCTCAGAAGAAGGGGTTTGTCCCTCCTCTTCTCATTCTGCAAATTATTTCAAACAAGAAACTGTGGAAATTCCTAAAAAAATATGAAAAATAAGCACACATTTTTTTTTTTGTTGGGCCCCATTCTGCTCTGGGCCGCGGTTGGCCGTGTCTAGTTACGGGTCTGAGCCTGACTTGAGAGAATTAGTTGTTAATAAAATTCAAACAAACTGGGATTATATCTGGCAACGACTATTTTCACCTCCATTTTACGAAGAGGCAATAGAAATCTTCAAGCACCCTTTACGTATTATGGAGATGGTGACAGATATTGGAGGGGGTCGGCTCAGGCCAACGGGCCCAATATAAGTTTACGCCCATGCAAACATCCCAACTGCGAGAACAAAACCGAAGAGGCAATAAAGTTGAGCCGAACTTGGATTTCTTCCTAGACACTCTCCGTCACTGGGGCCAACAGTAGAATGAACAAAAAACCAATTAAATAAATCTGCTTCTGTTAACCAGATTAAGCGTGCTGGATGCATCGTACGCGTCCTAGCAAGTCAATTCCAGTCAAGCCTCTTTCGTCTAAAGCAGCGGTTTTCAACATTTTTTGATTCGTGGAGCCCTTTTTAGTAAAAATATTCAATGGCGGAGCCCTGTAGGCCCATTTTTAATTATTCATTAAAGTTACTAATTTATTTTTACCATTTAAAAATATTTATAATTATTTTTTTTTAATTTTAATGTTTTTTTTATTTTCTTAGAGCGGCCGCGGAGCCCCTGGAGAGTGCACAAGGAGCCCCAAGGGCTCCGCAGAGCACCGGTTGAGAACCGCTGGTCTAAAGTGTGGTTGTGGTTTTTACGTTGTCAAAGCCAGCGATAATAGTTTTGATTCTCTTCTGTTCACTGCTGTCAGCTTCTTCTGCATATTCTGAGGATGCCAACTGTTTGTGTCGAAGGAACATTGGTTCTATATTCCAACTCATGAGCCCCTTTAGCCCTATAATGTCAAGCTTACAATGTTGCATTGCTCACGCTTTGGACTCACAAAAGCTTTATGCGAAATATCTAGAACTGTCAGTTTCAGTTTTCCATCGCGATTATAAAAAATACAATATCTAATGATGGTCAAATGATGAAAATACAAAAAAGAAAAAAAAACCGTATTTTAAGGTGTATAAAAACCCCTTTTTGGCATTGGATTGGATTCCAAAAACAGGGACGGTTTTTTATACATGGATAGAAAGCATATGTAAAAATATGGGTAGTACTGAGGATAACGTAATTTACGATGAGTGGCTCTGATGATGACAATGAACTGGTTGATATAGCTGGTTATGATGTATCAGATGAGAACGATGAAAAATTCAGTGGTTTTTGTGATGAATAAAAAATATCTTTTATATTTATATGTATCTTAAAATAAAAAATATATTTGATGAAAACTTTTTTTCCAATTTTTTGCCCCCATAAAAAAAAAATCAGGGGTTCTTTATACACTTTAAAATAGGGTATTTCGATTTAATGGGATTTAGAATTAAGTCTAAAAAATGCATTCGTAATAATTTTCAGATGAATAATTTTCTTCGACTTTATTGCACCAAGATACATTTAGCATTACACAAATAACGGTGTGCGCTGTAGCACCATTAGTACTAATTGTGCATGACATCATGTTTTATGAAAACAATGGATTCTTTTGTAAGTAGTATATACAAGAGTCAATTATTATTATTTTTTTGCTTTATCGGCTTCGAACTATTCCTTTACCCGCATCTTTGATATATATCTAAACGTTACATCTGATCCCACATTTGATTAGGAAACGAAACGCTTCGGCCGTCGAATTGTTTTACTAACAAATTATTCGAACGCATGCGTGGAATACGTGAGGCACATATCGGACCCCTATACTTGAACCCTATCTTTCCAAATGGCGTCTTATAAAGACAGGGAGCTGCTTTTCACTCATTGTTCGGGCATTTGTAGTGTGTGCCCACGTGATTACTTATGATCATTACAGATGTAACTTGCCATTTTTTAGCAGCTTCCGAAAACCTGGTCGACAAATGTTCTCCACGTCAGAGAGAAATTCGAAAAGAAAACAATAAAAAAGATAGAAAAAAAATGTATTTTTTTCTATTTGATACGCATGCGCTAGAGTCAAGTTCGACGATTAGTCAGATCCTGCACACGTGACTTATAGAAGAGGGGGGTGAAAAAAGATGTGGAGGACAGACGAGATTTTGATGAATAGGAAGGATTTATCCGAAATGGCCATCTAAGTCTGTGGAGCTCGCAGATGGCTCATAAGACGGCGGGTTCTTTCTTGATGGACGGTGCACCTATCACTTTGAATGAATGACCAATAAATCATGAGTGTTATTCTCTTTTCTCTTTGACTTCGTGAGTGGAATTTCAGGTTAACCTACAGGTGATTAGCATGCACGCAGCCAAGTCTGTGTGGAATACATCTATCAGGGGTTGCATATAATACTATCTGTGGATGAAGGTGGAGGGGAGAATCGGACACTAAAAGTGCTTCTGCGACTCATGTTAAATAAACTAAAAGTAAACAAATTGATGCAGCGTCCTAATAACATAGTCTATCATAAAAAAATGAGTCAGTTTTTTACAATCGGAACAACGGTGGCCGGTGTATTTATACAACCACGTGAAGAATTCGGAACGAATATCTAATTTTTTATTTAGTTAAAAGTGCAAGTAGAAAGAAAAATACTGTATTACAACCCTCCTCTCTTTTAACGATAGGGTAAAGACACCACCAATTATATCACTAATTACGTAACTACGAGCGATGCTGTCAAAGACGTAATCTATATATATAAGAATGTTTTAACAGCAATAGGGAGGTTTCTAATAACTTCTTTATTGACAGTCATGTCAATTGAATTCTTTTGTTTTTCAACTACTGTTCGAATAAAAGTAAAAAATTATCCTTTCAAATAGTTCGGAAGTAAGGAAGTGCAAGATTTTTTTTCACTTGCTGATTGATTATTTAGTTTTCAAAAATAGTTTGAATTTTTTTTTCGAATATCAATTTCTGAATGTAAACCCATCAAAACGAAAATATTAAAATGTAGGTAAAATGAAAATTAAACAGATTGAAAGATAAATAGAATTGTGTACAAATAACGAATACCTGATCGATGTTTTTCTTCCCTAGTTTTGTCAGAAAACTTTCAGATTGTTAACAATTTCAAATGCAAGTTCACTAAATAATATTGAGTATATATTTATACACACAAGTTAAATAAATGTTTAATGCATTAGCTGTTCATGACTGTCTGCCCTTTTTCAGGCATAATATAATACAGTCAAATCCCGTTATAACAAACTCCAAGAGACCGGAGAAATTACTTCGTTATAACGAAATTTCTTTGTAAAGGAATTCCAGGTTTCCGCATTGTTCTTGAGTAAACTCATCTGGGGGGATTAGAAAAGTGTTCGTTAAAACGAGATTTTTCGCGGTATTCGTTAAAACGGGATGCCACTGTATTACTTAACACTGTTACGGTAATTAATAAAGTTCACGATTCTGAATATTAATTATTTCAATTACATTTATTATTGAGTTTTGGAAGGCATAATATTTTTCTGCTTATTTTGTTGTCGATATCGATCTCCACAACAACATTAGGTCTGTATTCATGACTCGTACTAAAGTCAGAGAAAGCAACACTTGAAGCAAATAAATAAAATCTAAAAATTAATAATTTATGAGAATATATATTTATGGGTGCTGCAGAAAAAGTATAGGCCTCTCTACAGCGCATCATTTTTCTTTTTATTTCAAGTTCTTTAAAACGGAGTAGACCTAATCAAAATGCGAATTGGGTTTAATTAAATATGCAGTAGTCCTACTAATCCATAAATGTGTAAATTAATATTTTTCTTCTACTAATGATATCCTACATAGATTAGCTATCGCGAACATCACTAAAGAGACATAATTCTAATCTAGATATACTAATCTATATCATTTCATTGCTTTACGAGTAATAAAACCTGCAAAAGTGCTCGAAAAATGTGTTACCTTAATTTTTCATGTTGAAAGAGTTCTTCAGTTCATCATACATCGTATGAAAAAGCTAACGCAGTCAAACAATTTTCCCATATCGTTTACTTATTTAACTTAAATAAAACGCTATATAAATTCTTTGTTAGGTAACATTGATAAATAGAATTGTATAATAAATTACATTAAAACAATAAATAAGATTCAGATGTTTTTACTACAGTGCCATCGACTGAAAAACGTGAGTAAAGAATTATCAACAAAACTGATTTTTCGCGAGTATGTATTTTGATCATTTTATCACATCATATTGGCTTAGAAATATTGGTATCTGACTACTGTTCATGCTGTCACTTCCCTTTTTTTCCAATTTTACTTGCGTATTGAACACTGTCCACGGAGAGTCAAACTAATCATTAGAATAAACGATTGAAACCATTATTAGGGAAATACACATAGATGCACAGGGCAAGATATGCAATATCAACAAATATGAAACAAACGAAACAAAGACTTACTTGTATGACAATAAAGGATTATTTCAGCCTCATCAGGTTGGACGGGATTTAAAAATCCTCAGTACACACAATGGGATTTTGCTTCGCCGTGGAATAAATTGGAACTCAAACTCGGTTGCATACCGATGCCAGATTCAGATACTGTTTTACAGAAGCTCTTCAATGATGATTTGTGTAAACTTTTTACGCGTAAAACAGAAAGTTTCTTTTGCGGACGAAGGAAGGAACTTACGCGCATTTATGTATCTGTATGTATGTGAGGTTGCTTCAATAGAGAAGCTTCTTTTATGCTTCTTCCTCGATCACAGAATGAAACAAAAATATGATCATTTTCTTCCTTCTTCCTAAGATTATCTTGCCAGTCAAGATAATTGGTAAATTACAATCTTCTCGTGTTGTTTTTTTCTTTTTTTTTGCCGTTTATTCTTTTACAAAGACGGCGATGACCGAATTCAGAAAGAGGTAATGAAAATGCTTCTTAGCTTTACGTATCAGCTTTGAGACTGCTCGAACTTGACATCATCCCCTTTTAGATCTCTTCTTTAAGAGAAATGTTTAAAGTTCACGATTACGGTTATCAATTCAAAGCAAGCATTCACGATACACACACACAACAAGACCTTTCTTTCTATCTATCCATCACAGGAGGAGGGTAGGGGGTGGAAACGTAATTGTTATGATTACTCGAAGCACAGCACGTAGTTTCACTTGAACAGGCCATCTTTAGAGGAGCATAAAGAGAGAGAGAGAGAGAAACTGAGAGCACACGCTCTGTTCAACAAGAAATTGGTGAGCAGCTCTTCTCCAGAATTTGACGTTTTACTGCTCGCATCTCCTTATAAAAAGACTTTGGCCACCATCGTTCTTATTGCAATTGATGTGTAAATAAACATCGTCTCTATAAGTGAGCGGTAGCAAAAAAAAAGATAAAAATAAAAAATAAAATAAAAAAGAAGTGAAGTACAGAAAAAAAAAGTGGATAGCGATTTTACTAAATACGGTATAATCAGCGTCTCGTGTAATTGAGGACTAGAACAAGCGGTAAGCTGCAATCTGTTCGCAATCGTGTTGGGTGGGAAGGCATGAAGTTTGACCACGCAGCTTCTCTGAGTGTGTGTGATTCTTGTAACTATAGCTAAATTGGACCCTTGATAATTGTTTCATTTCTCGCTGCTTATCACTGCAATTCATAAGACCCCCTGTTCTTTGCTCCTCGCTCAAAATAATTTCGGGTTTGGTGGCTCAACTATCGTGGTTGAAAAGTATACCCTTGAAAACTGTGATCTAATGAACTGTATAATTTCCAAATTTGACTCGCGCTCAATATCGTGCTTTAGTATGGTTTCTCCCTTTTGTTTTTGTTTTTTTCTCCTCTCTATGACTATGAGCGTCCCACTTTATATATATATTTTTTCATCTTGAAAAGAGGAAGCTTCTACTTGTTGCTGTTTTGATAGGTGTGACATATCAATAACAGTAATCAGTAATTCATTCACCGCGGTGTTTATATTCAATGATAAAATGAAAGAGCTCTTCGCGAGGTTAAAATAAAATAAGTAGCTCTTGCTGTATATAAATATATTCATATGCAACGCAGTACGTGCTAATTTGAAAACACCCGATGTTAGCGATCGTTATTACTAGGACTAGGATTTTTATGACTGCATATTTTTGCATATCCCGCTACTTTCACGAGCACTTTTTTTTCATGATTTCAAGTCATTTTTAGGCATATTTTAACATTCTCTGAGCAATTTTTTGCACATTTTGTTTTCCTAGTCATCTCAATTTCTTACTGAAGGACTTATGGAGGCTTGAAATTATGAGTGGTGAATCTTTGTGTTCATGACATCTGTGCATTCATCCTATTAAAAAATTACAGATTCCTTCTCCCCCTTTTTCAAGCTGGAAATAAAATGTTCAGGAACGGATTTGTTGCTAGCTAGTCTTGTACTGAAGGAGGATGCTTTGTGTTCCTGAAGTTTTTCTCCCATTGGCTGAAAATTGATTCATCATCCAATTGATTCTGGTCAGGTCATGTAGATAACAAAACCTCAATATTTCCACATTCTTCGCTGTTTTCGAACAAGGCCATAGCCAGGGGGGGGGGGACTTGGAGGTTTCCCCCTTCCGCCTGTTACTTACTGATTCTGTGATATACATGTAGTTGGTAAACTGAAGAATTTCCATTCAAGCAGCAACTGATTTTCTAAAAACAGAATTAAATACGTAAATATTTCTCATTCGCACATTATTTTGCTAAAATTAATGTTATCGGAAATAGAAAAGGAAAATTGTAGGTGTTTTTTCGGCTTTATAGGACATATTTTTGGTTTTTTAGAGTATATTTTTAATTTTTATTGGACATAAATGCATTTTTAGAGCATTTTGTACCAGTTTTTATGTCATAAAAATCATAGCCCTACTCATTATCTTGATAATTTATCAGGCATATATTTATATTTGTGTTACAATTGTATAACAAATAGTCTTATTGGTTGTTTTTAAAGTCTTGTAAATGATCTTTTATCAAAACTTCATAGTGTAATCCCGGCCTTAGCAGATATTACGATTATATTTGGAGATATCCTAAGCTATTGCGGTTACAGATTTAAATCAAATTTCATGTTTTACTCCCATAATTTATTCATAAATTAGATAAAATCTAACGAGTTAAATGAGAAAAGTAGTTTTTATTTATGAAAAACTACAAATAGCAACAGAAAAAATTTCTGTAAATCGACACGCAATACGATGATAATGGGTAAGTAGACTCTTAGGTAAACACTGACAAATTTTACTTTCTTGTTTCTACGGCTTTACCCTTAAATGACTCGAATAGTCTTCAGAAAATGAATACAACATTGTTCGTCAACTTTTTAAAATTTTTCGAAGGAAAAATTGTTCATAGTTAAGACCAGCGTTTTTCAACCGTGACGATGGAACAGGTGATCCGCTGACATATCGATAATTTTAATTCTAACTGAATTAAAAATTATTCAGTTGCTGTAATTTATATTAGTAACTTTCTTATGAGCTCAAATAAATATCAGACCATTATCATGGCAACCATATCCTCACGAGCTGGAAATTGCACTCCTAAATTCAAAGTATCCCTAATTTTGGCCAGAAAATGAAATTCACGTTAGAGATAATTATTGTCAAACTTTCTAGAAGGTGAAAGGATTGCAGCAAATTGCAATGAACAAAAATATATTTCACGAAAAAACATCCATCATGACAAGTGACAATATTTCATTGAAACATATACGGGACTGTGAACTAAAATACAAGTAAGTACGGGACATTGCTAATTCTTACCAAAAACATTGCCATAAGTCGACAAAATCACCAGTTGAAACATGACAAATATACGACATGGATATTTATAATTAAAACTGGTCATAGAAAGCTATTTTTATTAACCATTCAAGTTGAAAAAAAATGGGACAATTGTATAAAAAAAAGTCGGGACGGACAAAAAATACGGGGATGTCTCGTAATATACAGGACACGTGATCACGTTACTAATGCTGTAAGAAAGTGGTCCACCGAATTTTTTCAGATATTTTACTCATCTTTGGGTTGAGAAAGGTTGAGAAACGCTGGTTCAGCTACTTTTTAAATTATAAACTAAAACTGATTTTAAATTAGCATTTAATCTAGAACCCCTTGTTACACAGATATACGAAGATCTTGTACAATATAATAGGCCTGCTGTGGTGTGATTACTTTCATATGCATGGCCAGAACTAGAGGGGGCAAAGGGAACAACCACCTCGGGCGACAAATTTTAGGTGGAAAAAAAAAAGCGCATAAAATCTTCGAATTTTACAGTGGTGGGAGCGACAAAATCGTGTTTACGTCCCTGACGAAAATCCTAGTTACAGCATTTTGTTCATGCGAATGCCTTTTTATAATGAGAGATAGATGGCTTTTATTTAGCTCAAGATATCAAGGAAACAGATATTTTCTGGATATTATGCTGAGGTGAACTCGGAAAGAAAAGTCATCGTGTCTTCGCCGGGACTCGATCCTATCTATAGCGCTATGTATCTATTTTAAAACTATTGAGTGTGTAAAAATACAGTACATTACGTTTTTTTTCTTGGAAAGAATTTCACTGTTTTTTGATCATACAGTTTCAGAGATATGGTTTCTTTTTCAATGGCATATTTTTCGGTTTTTTTTTTGGTTTTGTTTCATGTCAAGGTTGTTACTTGAACTCGAGTGTGATAATTAAATTGAGACTCTGCTGAAATGGACAGCCAAAATTTTCAATAATGTTATTTAGTCTCCCTGAAAGGATTTTTCTTCCTAAACGGAGCGTTTAAGAAGAAATTCATTTTTGGTTCGCAAAAATTCAAACATTTTCCATTGCTAATTATTGAGCTTCTCATTATTGATTCTGTCTTCACAATTTTAAGCTATAGAACTTGAATTATATTTTTCTTGGCGAGGAATCATATACACTCACACAGGATCCGCAATATCCAAACACAATCTTGAATTCAGTTATGCTCGTCGAGCAACAAACTTGTAATTTAAGTATAACATCGAAATCGTTTATGTCGACCCGTTGTGCATGTGAGGGAAAGGTGGGTAATAATATGCATGAAATTTTTTTTTCTTTTTGCTGTAGGTAGCAGGTGAAGTAAAAATGAATATGATCAATTTATCACGTTTGTTAAGGAGTGTTTTAAGACACCGCCATTAATAGTAACATACTTGATGTCTTCACTTTATTAGGTAAAATATGATTTTGTCAGTATGTATGTAATTTTTCAGCGAAGGAATCTTAATTTTAATGTAGAGTTAAAGTTTTAAGAAATATAAGATTGGTGAAAGCTTTCAAGTTTTACGTTTTGAGAAGAACAAACCTACTGCAGAACAATATGGTTACATTAGAATTTGACTGCATTTTAAGCTGTTACTTTCTATGAGCAATTTAGAAAAGAGAGCAACACACTGGTGGCCAGGTGTATGCACATAACTGTAATGTAGACATCTTCAATCAGTTGCTCGCGACACGAGTGCTCAATACTCGTGTTCGATTTTGCGCTCACGAGCATTTGATCAACGCTTCAATGGTTCGCCTGCCATGGTTCATCTGCGGCTCCCCAGAATGGTTTAGTAGATACGCTGACTTATAAAATGACTACTAAACGTAAATAGACACACAAATCAACATTTCCAGCTCACAGCAAAGCCTCTGACATAGGTTGCCGACACCCCTAGGGGCCACGACACACACTTTGAGAAACACCGGAATAAAGGAATGTTCTAGTTACTATTATGACTAGACCTACTGTTATATGTTTGTGAGCATACTCTTTCGCGCCTTGTTGTGAATGAGTGCACATTCATTTTTTTTTTCAAAAAAGTGTTAAACTCATTTGTTTATAAAAAGTTACCACTTTCATTTCTCATACCTTTATTTGTGATTTACGAAACAGCGTTTCGTGAAATTTTTTGAACTTCATCTCTTGAATTTCATTTTAATAATCAAAATTCCACCTGGTTGCATACTCTTTTATTACCCACCTTTCCCCTACACCTTCAAGTAGAAATATTCGATTCCTTTCGTTTATATTATAAATCCAGAAGGAAAAAAAATGCTCGAATGCCTTCATTCTGAAGAGCGTTCGGAAAAAAAAAATATATACAGCAAACGAGAAACTCGAAGGTAAAAAAAAAAATCAACTCAACTAACAACAAACCGAAAATGACTGCAGATTAAACCTTTACTTTTATTCATTTCATCTATGGTTGGTTAATTTCTCTTTTTTTCTCTAAAAACTTTTTTTTCAATTTTTTTTTTTTTGTGTACGGGTGCTTGGGAGTTCTCTTCAGTAGAAGAACATTTCACATGATTCTTTATATGTACATGAATGTATATATATATATATATATATATATATGACTTGAGAAAAGAGAGTAAGAAAAAAACAACAAATAAATGAATTTTGCCAGCTTGCAGAGATCTTTTTTTCCATGGTTTTACCTCTCTATGTCTGTCTCTCCGACTCTCTATCCACCAACGCTTACTTTCAACTTTCTATATAAGTATGGTTTTATTTTTTTCGTCCATCTTCCCCTAGTTGCTCCTCCTTCGGCGTATAGAGAGAGGACACAGAGATCAGCTTTAGCTTGAGTCTGCCGTTATCTCTTCCCACACTGGGATCACCCGGATAGACGGACGGACTGATGGGAGAGCAGCAATAGTCAGAGAGAGAGCGCCACATAGAAGGAGGGAGGTTGCAAAGCCAAGACGATGGCTTGCGCCTAATCACGGGTTGCACTCACTTTAATGACAGTTATTTGGTCCCTCGCAGAGAAAGAAGTCGTGACTCTCTCTCTCTCTTTCTATGCTATACTATCCAAGTTACATAGCTGACCTTTTTACCCTCCCTCCTATGCTTCCTTCCTATAGTCCATCCAAGAGTTCGGTTTTCCTCATCTCTCTCTCTCTCTTTCTTTTTCATTTTTTCATCATTCCCTTATATAAATGTGTACGTGTTTTTTTTTTATTCTTGGTTGCGATGCTTCTTTTCCTTTCTTATGCTAGAGAAAGATAGAGAGAGAGAGAGAATCATTTTTTAAGCCCCCCCCCCCATTTTTATTCTTTTTGTTGCCGAGTCTCGATTCCACATCTCTTGGTATCAGTTTAGGCAGATCTATCTATCAAGGATCATCCATCTATCGTTTGCTGTCTGCCAATCTAACAGAATATAAAAAAAAAAATTATATAAAAGACACAGGAGAGGGATTTTTGGTTAGTAGAAGGAAATGAAGAGTCCTTTTATTTATTTATTTTATTTTTTATTTTTTGCTTTTTTTCAGAATTTTTCGGCTTGTTTTTTGCTTTTTTGTCGATGGTCGGTGGCGAAAGAAGATGAAATAATAATAAAATGAAATGAAGTAATAAAATAAACTTTTCCTTATCGGCTCACCGTTTTCTTTCTTATATGATCCCCGCGTCTTCTTCTCGCACTAAAAACAATTTTTTTTGGCTTCTTCTGAGTTAAAAGAGAAGAAAAATCAAAATAAATAAATAAATAAGAAAAGGACGATTCGTTCGTTTTGGCCACACTCACTAGAATATTTCTTTTTTTATTTGTATTGGCTGAACTGACAGACGTGCTCTTCTAATGGTAGGAAGCAAACCATTCAAAGACCATAGCTTTTGATCATCGGGAAATTACTGACAAGGCTTCTTTCTATGTTTTTGGTCGAGATGGACACGGTCACAACAAATGTTCGTTTATCTCTGCGATACTGTTACTTTGCAATATATATTATTTTATTTTTTTACAAATTGTTGCATCTTTACCCATTAGCCTATATGCATCGTGATTTATATGCACATAGTATTCGTGTTGCACGTTTACAATATTCACTCTGTTTTGTAATAAAATTCAAATTCAATTCATGCATTATGCGGATAGGTAGTAACATTTACATGTTCTTTCGACTCAAATTAATCTAGCTTAATTAATTCGGCATATAAATCCGAGCAAAATTACTATATGTTGCTGTACTTGTAGCTATGTATCTATTTTAAAACTATTGAGTGTGTAAAAGAATAGTGCATTGCGTTTTTTTTTAGTTAGAAAGAATTTCACTGTTTTTTGATCATACAGTTTCGGAGATACGGTTTCTTTTTTAAATTGCATGTTTTTCCTTTTGTTTTTTTATTTTTGGTACTATTATTACTATTTTTAACCGCACATTCCTCTACGCAATTTCCAGCGAATCGGTACATGGCGAGTTCTGAGTATATGTGTGACTCTGACGTATTTACGTTGTCAGAATTCTGCTTGTTTCGTGTTTTTGCTGATGCTGGCATCTGTCTTCTATATTTAAAGTGAAGATGGTAATTGCTTAATTTCTCATGTTATGTAAGTATCGTGTTGCAGGGCTGCCTGTTCTCTGCGGAGAGATTTTTTTAAATGGGTGACTGGGGCTTTATGCCTTGAAGTTGAAAAACCGCAGTAAAAGTTTTTGGTCCTAAAAAACTTGTTTCGATATCAAATTGGCATAATGTAAGCTATAGCAAAAGATAAAACAATGTTCCGAAAATACATGGCATTTGAGGCAAATATATTGTATATCTTGGTTTCATAGATGCAACGTCTATTCATAGAGATAATTTTCTTCTGAGCAGCAGCCAAACAAATGATTGAATCGAGCACGGTGGGGCTACGGTGTATTTGAAACAAAAAAAATTAGCAACTTGAATAGTATTATATTCATTAGACATTCGGATATCTATCCCTTTATAACTGAAATTTTTCATTTAGAAAGAGTGAAAACACGCGTAAAAAAACATTTAAAACCCCTCGATAAATCAAAATGCGAATTCAGCGAAAGCGACGATGCGTTCAAAGAAATCATCAAACTGTTGATTTCTTTGCTTTATGATTATAATCTATCATAATCGATCATGATCGTATCGACATTCTGAAGTTCTTGCCAAGTTTTATTTGTTGTCTGTCTATCGCGAAAAAAAAAATTGACCGCGAATGTGGCACAAATAACAATTATTAATTATCGACTTCAAATGCGAACGTGTCTTCAACCACGTTATTAATGTTTACGTTGCTATCGGAAGAAGTCCATTAGCAACCCATTTGCAATTGAAATGAAGGTAAGATTCATCTGATACCCAGGTATTGACCAAACTGGTTAAAAATTAGTGATTCACCAATTCTATGATGTTTAAGTGAGAGCGATTTCTTTGTTCGTGGGATTTGTACATTCACTTCCCAAAAACAAATTTCAATAAAAAAGAAAGCAGAAGTGTTAATTTTCTAAATGCGTTAATTGATTAAAAGCACGTGGTGGCAATCAAAAATTTATTCCAAAAACTCATGCGATAAAAATATAAAGAGATCAAACTTATCAGTTTGAATATAAAGTAGGCCCGCATTAAAATTTCATATCGAAAATGCGTTCTATGGAAACATACATTATAATATCAAGGCCCATGATTTTAATGGCATTTTCACTACTCATTTCTAAAATCTTGATCTCAGAAAAAGTTGCGAAAAGTATTTTTCAAGCCTTTTTTTCGTTTATCTATAAGTTGATGAAACAAAACCTTCTAGTGAAAAAACAAAAAGACTGCTCATAAAATCAATTACATAACTGATCAAAATTTCATAAATCTAATGACTCAGTCAGAGGATTATTTGTATTATATTAGCAACTCTTCATATATATATATATAACTTGCCCTTCCTCTTATTTTCAACTAATTAACATTCCTGCTTTGAAGAATATGAAAAAATAAATGATGTGAAATTGAAAAAGCTTGTTTCGAAAATTTTACACAATTCATGTTATGTATATTATATTTAACCAAAATATCACACGCGGGGTAAAATAAAACCAGTGATTTGTCTTTTTTTATGGGGAATCTAATGGGTAATATTCTATGTAAACACAGAGAGAGAAAACGTGAAGTCTCTTTTTCTTAGTATCTCCAGGCTGTTACTAAACGCACATTTAATGTGCGGAGCTGATTACTGACTAGAGTTTTTTCTTTTTTAGACAAGAGGGATGAAGCCTCTAGGCACTTTGTAATGCATAGACGCCGAGATAAGGGTGTTTGGGTTCCCCTAACCCATAGATTAAGCATGTCCAACTAGCAATTTAGACGTGAGATCGCTAAAGAAAATGATTTTCTAACAGCGGTATAAAGGGACCTCCAAACCTAACTATACTAGCAGCTGCCGCAGCTACTAAAACATCCATTTTCTGAGATTGTTTCAATTCACACTTCAAGTATGTTCTAGTAAATATCAGTAAAGAAAGAATGTGGGGTCACATGAGATCGATCGCTTCAATGGTGTAAACAAGGCTTTGGTTTCGCGATTATTACGAATGTAAGAAGTGCTATCTTATATACACACAAAGAAAAATGCGGAAATTTAATAAAGACTTTTTTAATTCGCCTTAACAGCCATAAATATTTCTGAAAAAATTGCGGAACTATAAAAATTTTGATGAATACTTAATTTATTTTCACTTAAACTTTTTGTAAAAAAATTAATATGTAATAAAAAACACTATTCCTTAGTTTAATGTACCTCTTTCCAAGTTCAACTGTGGTCATAGTTGAACTTTGACTCGGAAAAAAAGTAAAAAAAAATATTAGTTGTACAATGATATAAGATATTATATATTACGTAAATAATATACGACTACAACGACCTCTCTATATTACACCCGTACACAATGGGGAAAAGGATTTATTTATATTTACGTACCTATCGTATATAATTAGTAAGATTGTCGTATTTATGGAAAAAATAATTATCATCAGGGAATTTTACTCCTCTCTCTCTCTCTATACGTTTATTTTGTTTTAAAAACATACAGGACTACTGGATTTAGTAATAGAAAATTGAATTCAATGAGTTTAGATTTTTCATTGAAGAACAGATGATGATTATAATCCGATTAATTATTATTTGTCTAACAATATGATAAATATTCAACGGGATATAATTTGATTATTCTCACAGTTCATAAACAAGTCTGATATATCACGTCTCACCATATTTTCTCACACTACCGTTTGCTGATTCGAATCGGATGGAGATTACAAAGAGCTCTGTACTTACAATCGAGGAATCTATTGATGCGAACAGAAAAAATCATCGTGAGAGATTTGAATTCACGCCCAGTCTTTATTTTCCCCTCTCTCGGTCTTTTTCTGCGTTTTTTAACGTCATTTTTTTCGTTTTAGATGGAGTGGTCTGAGTTTGTATTGTCAGTACAACGAATCCCTTCGATGGGAACGTCCGTTTCTTCCTCGATAATCCTTATTAATCCCTAAGTACACGTGAACGCTGTCAGATCGTTCGCGAAAATAAATCTAGGATATTTGTATTTTTCCCCTTGTCATTTTGGCTATGCCTTTCGCCATCAACACGTGCTAAAAACTGACATCTTCGATGTATCAATCATTTTTTTAAACAGAATCATCAACGTCATGTTGACTTTTGCATCGTGAACCTTGTGGGAAATTTTTTTTTGTTCTCAATCCATTCTACATTTTTCTTAATCTATTCAGAAAAGTTGTCCAATGGCTGAGAAATTAATTTTTTTAAACCTGGGCTTATTGTGCAATATACGTATCTACATACGACGATACTAGGAAAATAAACTTATGTGCCATTTGCCCATACTTCGCTTCATCATTTCAACTGATGAACTTTTGTTTTTGTTTTTCATATGTATCGGGGAAACATTTCAAATTTATTTTTCTGCAATACAGAAAATACCGTTACAGGAAATTTTTTTTCCTGAATATTTGAAAGCAGTAAAAAAACTGTTTTTTCAGTTAAAACCGAAAATGCTCTGAAAAAATATAACCGAATGCAACAAACTAATCTATGAATACAATCATAAATGAATATAAATGTAGGTAATAAAAAATATATATAAAATTTTTGAGCACATCACTTCACACTAGAGACAAAGAGAAGCAGCGGTTTAATTGCAAATTCTACTTATTTAGATGAAGCAAGTTTAAAGACAGTACTCTTTCGTGCGTTTTGTTGTGTGTGCTTGTAATGTTTGTTATTGTTTGAATCTTGCATACATTGAACATTTAAATAAATGCAGTACGAGGTTCCATTTTTGAAAAAACAGAACTTAATATTCCCGAACAATTGGAAACTATGCAGCAAATATCTGTGCCGACTACCAAAAGAAAGGCATCAAGATGTTTCTAGAAGGGAACACAGACCATGGTTTTGTGCTTGAGGAGGTTGGTCTTATGTATGGATATGAGAGAAGGGAAATTGATGCACCAGACTGGAAGGTGCTGAATGACAGACACGCGAATAACCCATTAGGTGGCGCGAAGAGCACACATACAGCTTAAGGGATCGGCTCTATCATTATCTTATTCAGCTCCGCTGAAATTTGTCTGTATCTATTTTTTTATTAGTATGCACGCGTATCTAATACATATATTTTTTCCGTGTTTTACAGGCACTAGAAGTAATTTTACGGAAAAGTTACCAGATGGTTTGATATGGGAAAAAAAATATTCTATTTGAAGGTTATATTTGATAATATTTTCTATCAAATGGAGTGAGTATTGTATTGCCATCTCTAAGTCGAATTAGATGCGAAGTAGTTCTACAATCTGAAGCAGTCGAGAAGAAATCATTCGAGTTATTCGTGAAATAACCGTATTTTGCGATCACCCCCACTGAAGTCTTTGGCTTTCCAAAGGAATGAAACGAAAAGACAACATGAAATTTTTTGCTAAGGTGTCAAAGAAAGAGAACAGCGCCTTTAATCAAAGTTCGAATCAGGAGTATTATCCGTTCGATGTTTGTCTCGAAAAGAATAGCCCTATCCTGATAACCTACCATTACAAGCCCGTTACTACCAACGTGTGATAAATTCTCGTTATCCAGACTTATAATCAAAAGTAATTTGACAACGACTCAACCTTCGTCAAGTCTCAAACTTTTATGAGCTTCATTTAAATGCCTCGAGGTTTGACCGTTCAATATTAATGTCTCCGTCAAAACTGCGCGGGAATGTTTCCATACTTGAATATTCGCTAAGTACTGATCCGATGTTTAAAGCTAATATCCTTCTTATATTTGAATAACTTGTTCGGTATTTTACGATCGCAATGCTCGAAATTTCCAACACTAGCATTTCCTTTCATACTCATCTCATCATCGCTAGTATTGGAAGAAACATTATTTTGGTCTCCATAACATGATTAGGACAATATCTATAACGATCGACTTCTAGATATTTGCTGCTCTTCGTAGAGCTCATTCCGAAACTGCTGTTTACCTATGAATTGGATCATCTACTCATCGATCATCTCTTACGTATCAACTCTCGAAATAAATATTGGAAATTTACGAGGTGGAATTTAATCTTAAATTTCTGGTTACATTTCTTTTTGATAAAACTTGATTCGTTATTGTCAAGTTTTTGTCTCTGAACGCGTTAAAAAAAATGCAAGGCTCTATCTAACAAAAAACAATATTCTTATGAGGCATATACTCTAAAGGGGGGGGGGGCACCATTAAATAAACAAACCGTTTTCTTTCCTATCTGCTTTCTTTTCTTATCGAGCAATTCATTCAATACATAGCACAAATAACATTTAATTTAATAATGAAAGGAAAGTACCGTATGTTCTTCAAAATTGAGCCAAAAGTGACTATTAAAAAATTTTGACTGATTTTTATTATTGTGTATCAAAATATCATTTAAAATAAAAATAAAAATTAATTAATTAAATAGTTAATTTTGGTCTATATCTTTACTAGGACTATTTCAGTTAGGTACCCTTACGCATATACACTCAAGTCTTAACTTGAAAAAGAATCCCCAATACCATTAAAAACCATTAAAAATGAAGGTAAACATATGTGTACATTTGGAACGAAAAGGGTTATAAGAAATGAAGTACGTACATAAAACATTAGATAACACAATGCCATTTGACTATTTGTTTCAGGCGTATCTCAAGTTTATATATACTTGAAATCTAACGTAGTTTATTATCACAGCACTTGCTCTATTGCAATAAATATTCAGCAATAAAATTTGCTTATTATGTCAAGTTTATATTTATATATTTACTCTCATCGAATATTTTGGTTTTTATTTCTGAAGAGTTTGAAGGTTTAACTTGTGATTAAGCACATCACACCTATGAGATAATGTGATAAAACATTTAAAAAATTAAATTTTTTTGTTAATTGTTATTAATTTTCATCTGGAGAGGTGATTTTCTAAACTTTACACATGAAGAAGAACAATTTTTTTTATCAATGAGAACTCATAATTTTTCAACATCATGACCAAAAATTGAAATCTTTTTCCCCCCTGTTTAGTTCTGTGCATTATATCAATAAGGAAGACAAACAACCTCAAATTTGGCCTTCAAGGGGAAAAGAAAACATCAGTCAAATTTATTTTATAAATTTCGTCAAATTGCGAATTGTTTTGGCAAAGATATCTGTGCATCTGCAGTTGACATAAGGAAATGATGAAAGTTGCTTTAAGTAATTAAACATATCTGACGACACTTATATAACTTCAATTACACAACATTATGTTATTTATAACAGCTTCGAGCCTGAATTTTTGAAGGAGACTAACAGTTTAATGGATAAGATACCTACTGAAAACTCATACTTCTACTGTTTTCTTTCACTTCTCTACTTCTCTAAAGCATTCAAGATTCCATAATATGATTTATATTTTATTCAAATCCGTTTTTGATCTTGTCCAGCCAAAATTTCTTAGGATTTCTTAAATGTCTGTAATTGCACTGAGATGTTGTTGCATCAGCATAATGACTAATGTCGTTGATAGATAGCTTTAAGGAATTCCCATGCGTAGTATTATTATTACGATTGAGAGTCGAATTATCCAATTCTTCTTCTTTCGCAGGAGAGTTTCAGATTAACTCATACTTCATTTCTATCAGAGTTGTTTGAAATTCCGATTATCTTTCATAAAACAATCGAATTGGCTAACTGATTCATTAATAAAATACTTCCTCTTTAACTCATAATTCCTAAATTTGTGGCAGTTAGAAATAATAGTTTAGCGAAAGAGATCTCGTATAACAAGCGCATGAAAATTTCCAGCTTTCTCCTTTTATCTTTTTCTTTTTTGATTCCTTTTCTAGCAATAATTTGCTTTTTTTCTTTGTGACTGGAACGCGATGTCGGAATAGCCTCGAAAATGAAAAATGGTTGTCATCCGTCAGCCTCGAATTTCTCTGCTGATCCATTTCCTTAGAATCAATCTTCAAAGCGAATCCATCGTCAGATTTTATTTCGTGCATCGCTTTTGATCAATGGGATTCGGCTATCAAGTGGCATCGCCTTTTTTTAAGGAAAAAATAAAGAAAGTGAGGATCGGGAGAAGAAATAAAGTGAGAAGAGCGATTTTGCTTCTCCTCATTTAAAATCATCTGTCCTGTTTAGACAAGTATATGTTGCTGGTGCTGCTCCTCTTCACACACACGCTTATATCTGAATCATTTATTTTTCTTCCGAAGCAAGCAAATGCCTCCTAGAAAAAATGACGAATGTAGCTCATCAGCAAGCGTTGGCACTGCATTGTCATTTCTTTAATTTATTTCGGCATAAGTGATACAAATCCTATAAACGTAAAATTTATCTCTTTCGAAGATAATTCTTCATGAAAGGATAATGTGGCAGTGTCAAAATGCGCTTCTTCACCCAGGAGCAATTTTGGAAACACAAGATGAAATATTTATTTTTTATTTATAATCTATACGTCCAGATGTTTTTGCGAGCGTAAGTTTTAAATACCGTAATTTTTGGAGGAAGCACTTTGGCGTTTACGCTTTTAAAAATTCTATATTTACACTTTTTTTCCGAAATTTATATCTCTGAGTTGTTTTACAAATAAAGTTCTATATCAGAGCTAGTGGGGTGTGTCCTTTTTACCGTTAACATACAGAAAATATTGTAGTAATCAACTCTGCAATGTGATCAATCATATTTTACTCCAGATAATATTCTGATGAGTAGGCCTATAATAGGCTATATTGGTTGGAATTAAAGTCAAAAGATTTCACTTTTTTGACCAGTTTCATCAGGAAATCCTTCACAAGTGTGCAGTTTCCTTCAGAAATTGCAGTAATTTTTTTCAAATATGTTTGATGAAAATTAGATACAAAACTGATGGAAACTTGAATTTTAACGATGGTATTGATAATTAAAATTTTTAGAAGTAAACGTGTACATTTTATAAGTCGTGTACGTAATTACTCGTGTGTAACAAATGCGTGTTCTTGTATGAAACTTCGAAATCTAATCCTAATGTTTTCATGTTATTAATTTGTTTTGATTATTTGTGCATGACGTGTGCCTTTTTTTTTATGATAAAATTTTTTTTCTTTCTCTAACGTCATTAATAATTTGTTCATAATCCTTCATCGCATATCTCACGGGTTTTTTCCATATTTATCGCGAAAACTGTATTTTAAGTATCATTCATTATTTATTGCTTAATTGGTAATTACATTGAAAAAGCCACCTCCGTACAAGTAAAAGCCACCTGCTTTTACTTGTGAGATTAAAAAGAAAAAATTAAAGATGAAATTTCACGAAGGTATATATTTTCGAAGTATTTTGTCCCCACACAGCGTCATTTTATACAGCTTATGACAGCTAATTAGGCCGGAACGTAAAGCTAACTGCAAACGACTGATCTTTAAACGTCATGCGTCTTTTACCTTCACTTTATTAACCGTACAAAACCCCCGTTTATTGCTAAGAAGGAATTTGCTACCGTTTTACCTCACGAAGAGGTAGCTGTGTCGGAATGGTCGTTTGTGTAGAACTTGACTGTAGTGTGCATGTAAATGTATGTTAACATCTTGGATGCTATGCGTTCAGGTGATGCTACCTATTTCTCGAATTGGAAGTGAGAAACTGGCATTATTATTTTTTTTTAATTCAATTTGATTTAAATGATGTGAGACTGTTCCTATAGATCGGGCTTCACCCCACCATTATGCCGCTTGCAGAGACCGAACACGAGCTTCCGTGATGTGGAAGCATCACAATACCCACAACATCTATGCATTTGTATCCGACCCAGACTTGTTGAAATGCTAATCACTCACCTGACAGGGGCTACAAAATATTGATAATTTAAAATCTACATACAATGATTTCACTAAATCTGATTTACTGACAGAAAAGTATAAATATATTTTCATACTCAAAAGCAAAATCACACCATGCATTTTAGTAAGTGGGTATAAAATATGTTTGGGTAAAATTAAAGATTTTAATATACCTTCAAAACATTTCATACTCTATAAAAATATTCGTATTCTTGCATGAAAAAATATAAAAAAGGGTAATTGAGATATTGTATATATTCAAATAAAATCCAATGCCGGAAATCATTTATAAAATTTCAAGGAATCAGAAAGAAGAGGGAAAGGTCTAAGAAATTGAAGGAAAAGAATAAGAAAAAAGTGGAGGCCAAATGTTAATCACGCGATGAGTAGTGATCCGATAATAATGCAAAGCATCGCAATGGGAAACGTTGTTAGTTATTACAAAGAGAAAATTGTCAATAGGCGGTGCAATTCAACGCGAACACAGTGGGCGATCGTATATCGTGGCAGCAACATTATCCAATTAGGCCGTCACATTAACTGCCTGCAACCGGCATTCAAGTGGCAATATTATTATTCCACCGTTTGCCTAGCGATTCCTCGCGAACATGTTATATCAGCTGTAACAGTTGTTCGGGACACTCCTGTATGTCATCTTGAACGAACAACTGGTTGCGTTACTCGCGTGCGTGGCCAATTTGTCTCTATTAGATATATTTAGTTGTTTCTTGACGATGTCGTTTCTGGTGAATAGGCGGCTGCGGAACTGTGGGTGCGAATACAGCAAAAAAAGAACTCTACAACGACTCAATTGTTATTGAAATCTTTCTCTCTCTCTCTCTCTCTCTCTCTTCCTCTGTTATTTCTTAATTCATACTGCTTGCTTGTTTGCAATTACTTTTACTTACTGTAATCAATTTATTGCCATTTTTTTTTATGCTGTTAAAAAGAAAGTGTGGGTTAAGAAACAAAGTTATCCTATTAGTTCATGAAGTTATTGATCGGATCCAATGAAATTATATGAAAGGTCATGCAAAATCTATATGTGTGATCATATGCATTTTAACATTACTTTGACACTGTGATCTATTTTTAAATTTGTACGCATTCATTATACAAGACGGGCGGGAAGTCCTGGACATATTTTAAAAATTAATTAAAAATCAACCAATCGACATAAAAGATACAGCTTGCACCAAAATACTTACCAAGATGTGGAGTATTTTTTAAAAATAAATAATACAAAGTTCTAAATTTCATTCACAGGTGTCTGTTCCACAAAAAAAAAACTCGATATAACACGTAAACTTTGACATAAACAGTGCATAACTAATATTTTTTGTGATTTGCATTACATAAAACTACCACATTTAAATATGCGTACTCTTTAACTCGTTTAGATGTAGCCCGAACTAAAAACGGAAAAAGGGTACACATATTAAAATGCGGGGTTTTTCAATTCGTAGTAAACAAATACAAATACAAATACAACGCCACAACAGGCAAAATGCCCACGAGGTGGCTGATAAAAAGATGCCCATAAAAATATGGTTGTCATATGTTTCAAAAATACAGCAACCCAATTAAAAATGCAATTAACACAAATTACAAACAATATATACACATGATAAAATATTATACGATGCCCATAAAGATTACTTATGGTTGTCTTATTCTAAGAATGGATAGCTTCTCGATTTACCCCAACATGTTTATCGTATTTCTTTTTAAACGTGTCAATTGTGTTACAATTTACTACCTCCGGGGGTAAGCTATTCCATTTATTAACAACCCTATTGGAGAAAAATTCCCTGCGACACCATAACCTTGCATTGTCCCTCAATGCATCCCCCAATCAAACATTAATTATACACTGTTTGTATCACATTTCATGTTTTATGCTGAGATTTTTTTTCGTTTGCTCGGTACAGCACCTTCTGTGAGTGAAATTTTGAATATATTTTGCTGCAAATCGCACTTTATATTGATTGGTTGATTTTTACTAATTTTTAAAATTTGTCCAAGGTTTTTCGCCCACATTGCATATTAATACCCAAAAATAAATATAAAATACCAGAATATGAAAACGCGAGAAAAATCTGAATAGCAATGTGAAATTAAACTATGAATACCTTAGTTATGACCGTACACAAAGCAGTTAAATTTTTATATACAATTAATTAACAGTTTATATACAGTTAATTAACTATGTTTATATACAGTTAATTAACTATGTTTATATACAGTTAATTAACTATGTTTATATACAGTTAATTAACTATGTTTATATACAGTTAATTAACTATGTTTATATACAGTTAATTAACTATGTTTATATACAGTTAATTAACTATGTTTATATACAGTTAATTAACTATGTTTATATACAGTTAATTAACTATGTTTATATACAGGATCTATAATGAAAATTGGCATATTCTGTGTGTTCAATGGGCTGCATACATCCTTAACTACCTATAAAAACCTATGATACTTAGGGAACATCCTCATTAAGAAATCAGACAGAAATTGAGACAAAAAATTAAGTTCTGACATTCACTAATATGGGGGGGGGGGTTTTATGCAAATTGTAGTGCACAAGTTAATTTTTTAGTCAATAATTTGATCAAACTGCTTAAGTTTCGTGTGGAGGGGGAATCAAAACATCTCTAGCAGAATCTTTACGCATTCTTATTTCTTCACTAAAAAGTAGGCATATGATGTTGAGTTTACAAGAATGTGGTTCCCCCCCCCCCTCCTTCCTGCTGGTAAAACTTTCACGGATACGGTGATTCCACGCCAAAAGGCCGTAAAGAGATTGTCGGTCTTCAAAGGGGCTTTGAAAATTCTCACTAGTCTTTCATTAAAACATTTTTAAAATTTCACAATTTTCTGATTGATATTTAAAGCTGTAGTTAAGACATCTGAGAACTCGCAAAATTTATTTATAGACATCTTGTAATATAATATTGAATCAAATTACAATAGACTTACTTAATGCTTACTAGTTAAACCTTCTAATGCAGCATGTGAAAAGTATGCAATTTAAGTATGACAAAAATGTTTACAAGAAAAAACATGAAAAATAACACTGGTTATTTAAAAAAAAAAATTGGTATGACTTTGTCCAACGTTTAGGTTTTCATTGACGAAGGAGTGAATGCCCTCCCCGTGATCAAAAACCTTGATAATTCAAAATACTTGAAATAGAACGCAATATTTTTTTTTTACGATATTTTTAACGTTTTGGATGCACAGTTGGCTATAGAATTGCTGTACACGTGAAATGATTTATGTATGATAAAGTGTTATGTATAAAAATGTGTTTAATATGGTTATAGTGGAGAGAGCGTTCACACTGTATAATAAATAGAAGCAAATTGGCCTCAATTTAATGTACAGTGAAACCTGGATATAACGATAGGACCAGTCTGCTCTGCGGACAAAGAAAAAATATCGTTGTAGAGGGATTATCGTTATAACGAGTATTGTTGTAGCGAGGTTTCACTGTATTTAGTTTTTTTTACGCCATTTCTGGTGTATGGGTGGCTGCTGAACTGCGTGGGTGCAGTCATTTGCCATGGTTACATGATCCATTATTTCTACAAATTCAACATACATGTTTTTAAATAATCTTTTATTTAAAAAAAATACGTTACTTATTTATCTATAAACAGAAAAAAATGCGAGTTTTCAATCTTATTTTAATACTAAGTCATGTTAATTTTCTTGCTGGATATTGACGGCGGAATTTTTGTTTTCTGACGGACATTTTTCTGTTTTTTTATTTCGATTGTTATGTACTAAATATATGAAACAGCAAAAAGAAAAAAATCCGTGGAAGAAAAATTATTTTGGCGTTCCCGTTGCAATTATGGTACATTTACTTGGACCGTAGCCTCGATTCTTGTCTTTTCGTATATGAGAAGATTCCAAAGTTGTGCCATTAATAGATCTGCTCCTCCTATCCCTAAAGAAGAAAAGCTATGTGGTTATATGGCTCCTAATTTTTACTTTACGTGACATATTCCAGTTAGAGCCTTGCATTTTTCTGAGAGATCAAAATAGCTTTTGTTAAACTAGTTTATATTTTAGTATTTGGTTTCTCAGCTGTTACCTGGGGGAAATATTCAAACTGCCGATCGAAATTCGTAGGATTTTCTTTCAGTCTGTCTGACCAATATACATATTCATAAATTCAGCTTCAGTAAACTAATCGATTCTATACCAGGTTCAACCATGTTCAACTTGTTTGTTTGCTTACAACGCCAGATGTGAACATTCTTTTTTTTCACATGTAACTGTTCATAAAGTACAGTAAAGAATTCTGCACTGTGCCGCATGCACGCATGTGCAACACGGTAGTATGGTGCGATCCCTACCAACAATGCTATTCATAACGTTGCCTCAGACGAGACTGGATCAGCGTGTTTGTTGTTAAATCGAGGAAATGATTGCCGGTTACAGTAGTTGGAAAAAAATCCAGTCATTCCCTACTTAAATGCTGTTAATAACTCTTGCGTTTTCAACACTAACCATTAACCAACAAAAAAACTTTTTTGCTTCTTGCCCGATTTTTTTTCACAAAACAAATTTCGATATGACGATTCCTTCAAATGAAATCTGTACTTTTACGTGAATGGTATCAATAATGGGAAATTATACTTCGGAACACCTGTGGTTTTTCCCATACTTCAAATCGTTTTGTGCTCGCGATTCCAACTGATCCAAGCAAAATACACATATTTTCACGTCCATACTACAAATTGATTTTGTCATTTTTTTTCATTCAGTTTGAAATGAGTGCACTATGTGTAAATAAAGATATATTTTTGTGAATAATATAATAATTAGCACCACACATTCACTCAACGTTGCAACATTACAATACCCGAATGTTTGGATTTTTTTCTACGCTCATGACCTGTTTTTCGGTAGCAAAAATATACAAAATAATTGTGTTTAAATGTTTGACAAAACTTCAACAATTGAAAATTCGACGTTTCCAAACAGATTTGTCCTACTACCCAATTCTCAGAAAAACAAATAGCGGGAGAATCTTCGCGTGATAGAAGTGATTGAAATTGTAAATAAAATTTTGAAATGGGTAGTTGATACGATGGTCACGGATTTTAAATCAATATAAAAAATTAATATATGCCTACATAGCATTCTTAGTATGTAATTCACATCGATTACGTATACACGTGTATAGTCTGAGAATGCCAAATTAAAGGCGGCCGGAACGGTTAGAAATTTGTAAAAAGCTTTATTACTACACCATCTTACGTGCTAGCAACGGATCCTTATACTAAACTCGTGTTGTAGACGAAGTAACGGAAGTCTAACTCAGCCTCCCTTCTTAATTTAATCCAATATTATAAAAACGTGGCTTTTACTGCTCCCCCTTCCACAAGTCGTCTCTTCCAGTGCCTTTCAGGGGGCCATATCCATGGCCGCAACTAAATGTTTGGTCAGCAGGGGCAAGTGCGCATTTTGACCCAACTTTGTTATGTTGCAGGAGAGGTTAAGGGGTGAAATTTTCGCCCCATCTGCTCTGGCGCCCGGGACATCTGACTTGCCTGCCTCCTAGTTGCGACCCTGGCCATATCAACCACTTTGAGTAACACTGGTGCATTTCGTGCAGAAACTTCAACATGATTTTGCTTTCGTTTCATGCACTTCATGTACGATCCAGCGTTCACTCAAATATCGTCTTTTTTCCACCTTTTGTACTTTTTACATAGATATTATAAAATTTGTCAAATTATACGAGCTTCTCTGTTGGATGAACCTTGCTAAGACCGTTTTTGTACATGAATGAGTAAGTAGTTCATTCATTTTCAAAGTGCTCCATTCCTAGCGAGGATAACAAGAAGGTAGGACGAAACCATTGGGGGTGGACAAGAATTTTAGGTGTGGGAGCAATCCTGTGGGTTTTCAAGGGAAGAAAAAGAGGGAGGACATACTGTATAATATACACAGCTGTTGGTATTCTCCTCGCTCCTGACGTTCTCCCCTATTGCATTGATAATGCGGTTGGTCCTTCAACATTCTTTAGGTAGCCAATCGCTATCCGATATGATAATTATCTGGAAGAACTCGGAGTCAAATTTCCATCACTTTCTAAGGAAAAAAAAGGAGCTCGAGTTTTCGTAACGTCATTAAATACGGCAAAAAAAAAATTCCCAAGAGGGTAAGAAAATTTCACTGAGCTAATATGCGTGGGCACACATTAGTCAGTTCATATGCTAAAATAAATCAGTGTGGTATAAATTTTTGTTGAATATGGCAAGGCTTTGAGCTCTTCTGCGATTATCTTCATAGTTCTTTTACTATCAAACTAGTCAAAAATGAGCATGCGTCTTAGGCTGGGAGCACACCGGTTAGACGAAACAAGAGAAGACAGCTTTAGACACAAACTTAGCAATTTTTGTTCACATTGATTTGCATGTCGGAACGTTTGTAACTAACCGGTGCTCCATACAAATCAACGTAAACAACAATGTCTAATCTTGTTTGAAACTGCCTTATCTAGTCGTGTCTAACAGATGTGCACCCGGCCTTAGGTGTCGTGTCAATTATGGACACCACAAGTGGAAATCCGAAGAAGACAAAGATTCTTCAACTGTAATTTCAAAACTAATAATTACATTAAAAATAGGGCTGGGAATCGATAAACATTTTTAAAAGGTTAATCAAAAAATTTTAATCGATTAATCGATTGATTAATCTGACTTTAAGGGAACATTTTTCGTAACTACACAATTTCAATTGATGCTATTATATATTCATATTTTTTATTTATTTCAAGTAGGCTACCCACTCACTAGCTGTAAACAGATATAGGACTTATATATATAAGGCTGCCCACTTAAAGCAATTCTCAATATGCCGAACAATTTTGTAAAATCCTGGAATTTCTTCATTTGAATCTTGCCGTTTTTTTTCAGAAAATCTGTTATTTTGGGTTAGTCACTGGTTTCAAAACTACTTTCGACCATGCTGTTACTTGTTTTCCTAGAAACTCATCCCCCAGAGATCTTGCGGGGGTAGAGAAATTAGTGTTGTCTATACCTGAATACGAAAACAGCTGTCACAATGAAGACAATATATTTTGGTTTTGTCTTTTTAACTCCCATCAAACTCAATTTGAAGCTGAAATCATCCCCCATGTTTATATATATAGGAACAAAAATTATGACATCTAATCAGTTTCGTGAAGAGCACAGACAGGGCCGCAGCGGGGGCGGATCTCGTGCCCCGGGCGCTGGACCAGAGGGGGGCGCAAATTTTATTCTCAAACCTCTTCTTGAACATTACAAAATCCGCACTTGCCCCGATTGGCCAAACATCTAGTTGCGGCCCTGAGCACAAATCAAGTTAGAGATAGACGGTTTTTTTCTCAGCCAAAAAAATGTATCTAAGGAAACAAATATTTTCTGGATATTATGCTGAGGTGAACTCGACGGAAGGGAAGGTCGTGTCTTCAATGATATAGATGGTAGCCTGCTGGCCCGGATTGCAAGAGGGCCTGGGTTCGAGTCCCGGCGCGAGAGCCGATGATTTTTCTTTCTAAGTTCACCTCTGCTGGAAAATATTTGTTTCCTTGATGCAAATCAAGTTAATTTACACACTGTTAATGAAAGTTTTAATCGGATTCATCGAATCAATTAACTCACTAAAATTTTTAACTGTGATTCACAATTAATCGATTAACTGGCCCGATTAATCTGACAAGCCCTACAAAAAGTGATAACTGACTTTGATATAAAGTGATAACAGAACAAGAATGTGTCTATGCTCATGGCTCCTACAAGAGTGGGACTGGCGGGGGTCCGGGACGATTCTCAATATTTTCTCCTGTTTTCACAGTGTAAATTTAGAATAGAAGGGCCTATGAAAAATCTGGCCAGGGGGCCCACCGAAAGTCCCATCTTAAGGGCCCTGCTCCAGGATATGAAGGCCATGGCTATGCGATCTATCTTTTATATTTACAGGGGAAGGCAAGCAAAAACTTTCAACACAATTTTGACTCGATATCCGAGCGATGTCTCACAAGACGAGGAAAAATTTAAAATTTTTCAGTCATATTTTGACTTGATTAATGAAACATTATTTGTAATATGATAACGTGGCCTATATATATACCAAAGATTCTTAGATAAGCACTATAACTTTGCATATTCCATGTCTGTCGAGCGTCACGTAATCACAACTAAAAACCCGTCGTGATTCGCTTTTTCTCACGGCTGGCTAGGCCGTCTTGACGAGTTGACTGACCAAGTATAAGTAAAAATACAATATAATGAAAAATAAATCTGATGGTGTGAGGGCAGTGGTTGTGGGGGAACAAATCTCTCGCTCTCACTTCAGTTTCTATTATTTCCTATGGAGAAATTTTGACTGGATTATAGGCCTACTGGTGTTTCGTATTACGAGAACACTCACGGAACGAATCATGCTCATAAACCGAAGGTCCACTATACATCAACTTTAATTACATAATTAATAGAAAGTCGAAATTTTCAATACCTCAAACTATGTTTTTTGTTATGAGCACAAAAAAATACTAGCTTTCAATTTGAAAACAAGATTTGAATTCTAGAATAAAATGCAGTTGAAAGTGGTGAGAAAAAACTATCAAAATACGCTAATTATTCCCAAAAACATCAATTGATTTAAAAACAGCTTATTAAAAAAGTTCAAAGATATCAGTTCTTTTACGATATAATGATAGTCTACCCCAGGACTAATAAGCCTACACATTTACAAAAAATGAGCACGTACAACCAGCATTGATATTCAGATTCGAAACTTTGTGGTACTATTATATGAACATTTTAATAATTAATATTTAATAATATTTAATTTTATGAGCAATTTCTCTGCTTTACTCAGACCCATAGCCAGAAATTTGTTCGGAGGGGGACCACTCGCATTTCGGGGGGGGGGGGGACCAAAGTGACAGAACAATAGATTTAGCCGTCATTTCCCCCTTTTCAGTAATTTTCTCACATTTCAGACCCCCATATCCCCCTCTCGCTCGCTACGGCCATGAGTTTACATAAGTTATCATGTGTCTACACCCCCACTGCTGCTTAAGTATAATACTGGTCTAGTCGCAAACGCTCGGACTTCATACTTTGCTTAGAATTGACGTAGATATTTGGCATCAGGAATAAAAGTGAAACTTCAACATATCTGTCAAAATAAAATCTAATTTAACAGATACGTTGAGATAAAGTGATCCAGTTATCATCCAAAAGGCAGTCGAATTGATTATGACACCTAACCACATTATATGAGAACCCCTAAATTTGTCATAAGTTTGAAACAAATCGTTAAAAAAATGTCCTAAAATATCGACGTGATGAAGATGAATATTGTAGGCCTACCGGTCTACATAGTTGACTTCTAAGGCTATAAAATTCTGTGTAAATATCATGTACAAAATTAACCCTGCCTGATCAAAATCTTAAAATTTCGGAAATGATCTTAAAATATCGTAAAGGTTCATCAAAAGTCGACAATAGGCTCAAAATGGCTATAGTAATTTTTTATAGTTTATGGCAGTGGTTCTCAAACTTTTGTCACCCGCGGCTCCCATACCTAATTCATGATTCATCTGAGATCCCCAGAATAGCAGGCCTATAGTATATAGATATTTGCCTCCCAGTTAAAAAAACCACTTCAAAGCATAAATAGGTTGACAAATCAATATCCCCAATGAATAGGCTAGGCTACTCTGTGCCGCGTCACCCCTGGGAGCCGTGATTCACACTTTGAGAAACACTATTTTATAGGCTAAAAAAATACTAATTCACTATACATTAGAAGAAAATCGCGACGTTTAAGAAAACGACTATACGTTTAAGAAAATCGCGATTTATTAGAGGAAATGACAATGACATTTATAGAATAGTGATTAATTAAAATCACAATAAAATTAATAGCTCAAGTTTAAAAACACACAAAAACAGTGTATAAATGTAGGTTGTGCTCATTCTACATAGAATTAATGTCTACTTTTATATTCAACAAAATACTGACTATGAATGATTAAAATGACAGAACAGTCTCATTTCATTTCTTTGTATTCAATGATTAATTTACTATTGTCGAAAATTTGAAGGAAAATAAGAAACGAAAGAGGTAAAATCAAAAAATGACGAACAAAGTACAAAACAATTAAAAGAAAATAATGCCTAGAAACCTTCCATCTTGGTGTTATACTTATTAAATTATGAAAATAATTCATTGCTGTGCATTTTTACGTTAAAAAAGGAAATTTTAACATTTGCTTCTATTAAAAGATCGCCTCTTTGAGGAAGAGGAAGGAAATTCATACCGTAACAATCGAAGGAATAATCACTGAAATATCAGTGATTGAAAGTCTTGATTCTTGACATTTAAAAACGTCCTGAAATTTTTTGACGGTTATATTCCTACGCAAAAAAGTGGGTTCAAAAAATCAATAATTTCAATCTCCGATATCTCAGGAAATTTTCACTGAATTGTTATTGGGTATATTTTTTTTTTTGGTACAATAAAAGATGCAAATTACACACTCATTAACATTTTAATAATTAGATCGAGATCAATACACAAATTTTATTTTTTTACATCCTAATAACCATTTTCAGGGGGTTTAACTATATTAGATTCTCTTTGTTGACCATTTTTCATATTTTATATACTTGAATGTTTATTTCTTTCAGACGCTTTGGTGAAACACCCCGTATAAAGAAGTTTAGAAGCGTAAATTGAAGATAAGTCATAAAAGAATGTTAAAATGATTCCGAAACAGGTCTACTTTTTTACTGGTTGAGGTAAAGTTTTATCTCGGTAGAAATTCCAACAAGAAAGCAAGTTTCATATAAAAAATGGAATTTTTGCATAGCATTATTCAAATTACTCAAATAATGCACTATAGACAAACACAAGAGAAAAACAAAAAAATAATAATGAAATCGAAAAATACGTCAGACAAAACAAACCAAGGAAATTCTCGTAAACCACAAACACATGCCATTCGTTTAAAATTGATGGAGAGACAACGATAGATATATCAGAGTATAGCTGAAATTGCGTTATCACAATCCAATTATTGAATAAATCATCATTAGTCGAGTTATCTGCACGCATAATAAATCATATACGATATTTCGATCTGTCCAGACGCGATTACACAACGCATTCGCACGCGCGTCCAAATATAATAAGTAAGTATTCGACGAATGTAAGAAAAGTGAAAATCAGTCGAGTGGAAGAAGATTAAATTCTCCCAAAAAACAAAAAAAACAAAAAAACAAAGTTGAAACAAATAAATAATAAACAACAATGCAACAAAAACAAATACAACATAGAATCATACAAAAAAAATTATTTTTCTTGAATACGAGCGCTTCTACAGAATTATATTACGCTGTTCACAGATAACGACGGAATATTTAGAAATTGTACATGCACAAGGAGCCTGTCCTTTTTTAGTGTAAAAAAAAAACATGAGAAAGAGAGAGAGGGAATTCAGAGGAAGGTATAAAAGGGCGAAATCATTGAGAAAGGGGGAGAGTGAAGGAATTACTATCATGCTGTTACGCGATGAAGAGGAAGAGGTTCGAGTGCCAGTGAAGGCATATATATTAGAGGAGAGAGAGGATGGGTGAACGTATGTGTGTGTCGATTCTAGAGGAGGGAGGCAGAGAAAACTATAGTTTCTCCATGGAAGCAGCTCGGGAGATCGAGGGTAGTAACGCGATACATTGCGAGAAGAGGGAGCCAGAGAGAGAGAGAGTGAGAGGGCGAAGAAGGGCTCACTCACTCGTACATGCACATGGGTTGGCTGGCGAGCGTGGGGCGCAGGGTGGTATCAGGACATGCCGCTATCGACATGAAAATGATAGGAGAGCTTACATGATTTATGGCCGTAATGGTTATAACGGCGAAAAGGGTCACCGGGAAGGGAGGGCAGCGCCCCTCTCTGTTATTTCGAAAGACGAATAGATTCATTCGTCTTCATTGCGAGCTGCGCGAGCAATTAAAGTCATTTAGGTGGAGCAGGGCACCGAGGGATGGATGAAGGGACAGCGGGGCCCCGCCCGGGACACACACATACATACAAAGGCTTTCTCCCTTTGCTTCATCCACTAGAGAGAGAGAGAGAGAGAGAGAGCACTCGCTCGCTTCTCTTGCGCCACCATAAGGTTGGGCTTCACCTCATACGTCCAGGACACTGTAGTGGAGTAGAGCAGAGCAGAGCAACTATGATGAGATCGAGTCACACGCACGCCTCGTATAATACCCACCGCGGCTGGCAAACGTGTGATAGGCATTTCCCTCTTAACCCTACAACCTACCTACCCCCTTGGTTGGTGTTCATCCCGAAAACCTAAAACTCATCACGTGCACACCATCTCTCTCTGAACAAGAAACGACGACATCCTGACCGTTTATATCCGTGAAGAATACGTTCGTGAATCTTCTTTGATAGTCTTATGACATATTTAACACTCAAGCTATCCGCTTCGTTTTAAATTTAAGTAAGCGTCGATGGATCTGCTTCGTGTCATGTTAATGGGGCGGCCATCTTGTAGCCTACTTGAGAGCGTATTTCATATTTGTCGTTTTAATGATGGTCACTTCTTCGAATTTTCGAACGTATACATTTAATATTTTAATCACTATTGTCATCTAAGTATACCTACTACACTGAATAGGCGGGCTTGATTACTGAAATTAAGAGAATTCCTAACTCTGTTTGAGGTACATGCACATATTTCTACATTAAATTTTGTTGAAAATTTTCACGTCTCCCGCATAAAATCTAGTAGAATTTTTTCACTTATTCGTTTTTTTTAGTTTTAGTTGGCTATATTATAGTCTAAATAACATTTTTCTCCACGAAAATAAAATGTATCAGGTATTAAAATACACTGCACAAAATAATTAAGCGAAATGTAGTTTATATTTAATTGTGATTTTTAAACATTTTAATTGCTAAAATATTGACTAAGAACATTGTTAAGTACTCACAAAGACTTGTGTCACAAGAATTAACCATCAACTAAATTTTAATAAATTTAAATAAATATTACTTATCCTCTAATTGTTTTGAGCAGTTTTAGGATAACATTGATTACCGTGAATAGTGGGGTATACGAATACTTAAAACTTATAGAACATTTTTGAAATTATTTTTTAAATATTAGATTGTTTTATGTATTGGTTCATATTTTAAATGAGAACCTACTGTATTTGAAGAAAACTAAAATATTCAAAATGAAAAAAATTCTATCTTACATTTGATTTTATGAAGTAGACTAATCTTCGAGCAAAACAGTTCTATCGATTTTCAAATCCATTTCCCTCATTCCTTAGTAATTTATTTTGAGTGAATTACTTTTTCTGCGCCGTAGGCCTATATCTTGATTTATTTATTATATCTTCTTTCTTCTTTTCTATCCATATTCCGTAGACCATATTAATCATATTATTCTATAATTATTATTCCATCATTCCGTAAATTCATATTAATCAATTTATGCTTTTCTTAATACGCATTTACTATAAAGTTTCTCCACAATCTATTTTTACAATTTATTAAAAATACGAAACAATTAGGTATGAAACAAACAATAACTTATATAACATGCTTGTCATTAGGCTAGGGAAAATCACTTTTCGGAAACAATCTTTCGCAACAGTGACGACACTATTATTCTTCATTGCAGATGTGAATTGTTTTTCTTTGTTATGATTATTTCAGTTAACGTTCGCACATCATTTTTCATTTTTAAAAGAACTGGAAAACAATTTTTCAAGAGTGCTAATGTTTTATATATAGACTATTATTTATCAATATATGTTAAGTGATTATATAACGTTCTGAAGAGATGGCGTTGAATCGGACTGAAAAATGATCGATTTCGTTATCATGTGATCGTCACGTGCAGTATGAGCGTCATCTTCTGCAATAGGTTATTCATACAATAACAAAAAAATTTATGGGTTTTTTTTAAAAAAAAAGTGAAAAAAAAAATGTTCCAAAGGGATAAGGAGGATGTGCTGGTGGAGGGAGGGGGGGGGGAATAAAAGATTGAGAAGAGCAATGGAGCGAGTAGGAAGTCACGCAGCAAAACTCTCTCTTTCTCTCTCTTCTTGCCGCTTGATCGTGAAGGTGATTTGGGAGAAGAAGAGCAGCTAACATATTTAGAAAAGCGCATTTTTTTCTTTACTTTTTTCTTTAGTCCAAATATTTTTTTTTATTCTAGAAGAGGAGAGAGAGGAGGGTGTTACTCATGCTGCATAACAAGCAACCAATTAGCTCCTGACCCTACCTTTGAAGAAATTCGATTGGGTGTAGGAACTCCTGAGCGTACGGAAGGCGGTGCCTCTCTAAGAATCAGGTGGAAGAATGGATATACAAAATCTCAGGGGCAAGGCGCCTGCCTCTTCAATTTCGTATGCCGCCAGCAAGTGCGCTCTTAATTGCCAAACGTTGTTGGGTGAATCAACTTTCATAAATCCTGATCATCCCGGGCTCATGAATTACCAACAACAACAATGAAAGGTTAAATTCTTTTTTTTCCAGCCGTGATAGAATATAATAACTTGGCAGTTCAACTACGGTAAACTCTCCACACCCTTCCCCTCCATGCCTAACAAAAAATGTCTGTCTAGCAGCACGCGCTTTTATAAAACGTCTGTACCTTGGTGGTCTGGAAAATTTATTCTTTAGACAACCAGCGAGCGATTTTAATTTTGACCCCCCCCCCCCCCCCCAACTGTCATTTATTGGGCCTATAACACAGAGTAATTGGGAGTCATTTCTCACTTTCGATAAAATATAAAGCGATGTAAATGTGTCGACACACGCCGGAGATTGACTGGATGGTCGTCGGACGTTTTAACATAATGTTTTTATTGCATTACCGCATGAAAAAGCATTGAAACAGTCCTTATTTTATAGAAAAAAAAATAGTGATGAAAAAAAAAATTCAAGTCGAAAACGATTTTTTAATTTTCACGATTATTTTAATCAACTGCTAGGTCATGGACAATTAGGAGCTGTGAGCCAGTAAAAGCAATGAAAATAGTCATCAAGGTTATCCGTATTTACGACGAATAGTAAAATTTTAATAATATAATGGCACGACCTACCTACAGAGGAACATAGACTTGGTTTAGGGGGTGCAGAGAAAAGATGGATATATAAAATGGACCATGATACAGCATCTATTAGCTGCTTCGACAAGGGGACACCAGTATCGTTTAGTAAGGGACAATTTTAGGTTGTGGTGTCGCAGAGAGTTTTTCGCTAAAGGGTTGTTAATAAATAGAATAGCTTACCTCCGGGAGCCACGAAATCTATCACAATTGAAAAATTATAAAAATTATGAAACATTTTTAAAAAGAAGTACAATAAACATATTGGGATAAATCGAGAATCTTTTTTATGGGCAGTGAATTATATATTAGATCTATTGATTATTTTCGAGATATATAGTTTTATATTGGTGCGTGGTATTTTTAGTTATATTTGACATCCATATTTTTTATAGGTAAACTTGCCTTTTGTGGCCTTTGTATTTGTATTTGTCTATGAATGAAATGCGAGATATTAAAACTCACCTGCGCAAAAGTTAAAGCAAATACTCAGATAGAAACTTTAACTTGGTAACAACAGTTAACCCTCACCGGCCTTGACGAGATATCTCGCCTTGTTAAAGACCTTTTATTTTAGCAATGACAAACCCAGATATTTTGTGAAGCCAATTGTTTTTTCTCAATGCAACACATTTTACATTCTCTCTTGATTTTTACCTGCTGAAAGTCAAAAGAAAAGCCGACTTCATAAAAGAAAATGATATGACATTTAAAATTACAGAGGATTTACCGATTTCTTCTATGTCGGTTAAATGTTAAGTTACTGTTATTCGAAAACATATATACAGCGTCACTATTTTTTTAAACAATTTTTTTTGCCACATAAATCCATCAAAACTGTTAACATATCAAAATCTCAAACTGGTGAATGCATTGCTGTTTCTTGCTCGTGGATATAGCATCATTATTGGTATATTGTTAGACATATGAAGAAAAAATATTCTTCATTTATTGCTGATGAAGAAAAATTTGATTCGGTACTTTGATATCCTTATTTCTAGCATGGATATAGGTAGGCCCCTACACTATCATTTGATCATTTTTGTCGCACCACGGTCATTTTCTGCACACGAAGGCTAATTAGACCGGGACCTACAATTTATTGCCAAATCCGAACGGCAGGCTTGTTTTTTTTATACTCATCGAGAGGTTGGTGCGCTAACCCCTTGAGGGGGGGACTCCCTGCGGTAGCAATCTTTTTCTGTGGTCATATCGCCGTTTCTGTTGTACCCCTGTGTCAGGAAAGTTTCTGACAAGGACGAACCGGGTATCGAACTCACGACAACACTAAACATCTTTTGCTACATCAGGCGAGTATCTTATGGAACTGGGCTACCGCGCCCACCTACACTATCTTTAGAAGTTATTAAAATCTGTGCTCTGCTATATCATAGGCTCATTGTTCAACTTCTTCTTATTATATATCAAAGCAATAAATGGCGGAATATACATGATTTATTGTGAAAAATGAATACACTCTTGAAAATATACCATTCATATATACAGTCGACGCTCGTTATAATAACCCCACGTTATAGCGAGCATTCCATTACAACGACCGATAAGATAAGTACCAAATGTTTCCATAGAACACCTATCATATACGTTTTACTTTCGATAAAACGACCATCCCAATGTAACGTCCGTTTTCGACGGGACGAAGGTCGTTATATGGGGCATCGACTGTATATATATTTTAACGACTTAATAATTCGTTATGTTTTTAATGAAAATCGTTCAACAAAATATTTATGGAAAATCATTTGTCTTACAATGGTAAATTTAGTTCAATTTTTTTGCAGAATATTCATGAAATATAAAAATTGCAAGATGTGATTGCTTGCACATAAGTTACTGAAGAATCCTCATAAAAACAATATTTTATCATTACTGTGTCTGTGAAGATGGATGGAATCGTTATTCAGATCCGAAAAAGAAGAATATTAAAAGTCTCTGCTCCTAATACAAATCAAAAAACTTGTGTAGTTTTAAAAGTGCAAACAAACAAAAACGGATAGTGTTTCTCTTTACTCTGTCATCCTATAGATAACGTAAAAAAAATTCTGAAGGATCCTGACCTATCTTTATGTCAATTTATACCGTCCGCATCGATATCTGTCAAAAATATACTAGATCTAAGAAAAAGTGCCTTTATTTTTTTAGATCTTCTCTACATTCATCGAATGTGTTCATAAAGTTGCCGTGAAGCTATTTTCTGTGTAGGTGTAGTACAATAAAGTGTAATGCAGTAAATTTCTTTACAGGGATGGAACATCCAACTAAATTTTATTAACGGTGGTACTAACAATGGCGATTTAAAAGCGAATTCAACAAAAGCATGAATTTCGTGGGGAGTGATGAAGAGATGTGCTGCCTCTCTGTAACAATAATCCTTTTCAACGATATTTTTTCTTGGCCCACGCAGTATCGTTATATCGAGATTTGAAAGTATTTATTATGGATATTTGTGTAAGGAATTTAAATGCTCCACGAAGTGGCCAGTATCTGAAGCTACTATATATAAGCCTACCTACTCGAAAATATTTGTATTATAATACGGTATTTATAACTGTTTCAAGAGAGAAAATATACAATTTGATTTTCTGATTTTCATGCAGAATTAGGGGAATACTAAATTCTCCCCATGGATCAGGGCCGTTACTAGGACTTTGGCCACCCGGGGCAAACAATTTTGCCGCCTCCGTAACTTCAAAATTTAGAAATTTTATAAAGGTGTTTTGTGTTCCCGGCTGAACCTGCCACCCCCCTAAATTTTGCGGTCCATGGCAGTTGCTCCCCTGCCCCCTCTAGTTCCGACCCTGTCATGGATCATGTGTAACTTAATTTTTAATGTGTTAAAACATGTTGAACACTAGTATGAAAGGTGACCAGTACGGGTCAATGTGCATATTCATGTACTTGATATTCAAGATTGTAGTGTTTTAATCTACCGCCTCCCTGGACTTATGCATTGCTCCCGGGGGCGATATTGCCCACTTTGGGAAACACTGGCCTATATCAATGTTTCTCAACCTTTCTTTGCTCATATGTTCCCCCTTTGAATAATATTTTCTTCTCGTGCTCCCCCCCCCCGTCTTATGAAGGGCCTCCTACGCTCCTCCCAAATCGTGGCCATTTTACTTATTGAATTTAATTAAAATTAAATTTATAATAAACACAACTTTTATAAATAAGAGCGATCTCTAGAACCCTGGGCTAGACACAGATCCAGACAGTGGGTAACCATCCCTCCCAAGAGTCGAATAAATAGGAAAAAATGGGACTGAGTAAAATATGGAACGATCCAACTCGTGAACCTACAATCGACCCCTAGACACATCACCCTGGATCCACACTTACCTCTTGTAGGGTTATATACATGGCCGTCTCAACATCATGGCTCCTCGGACAAAGTGATGCTCTGGGGCCTCATACTTAGTTGGAAGTAACAGTTTACATATCTATATACATTCAAAAATCAAACTACATCTCATCATATTGGCCCGATACTATGGATATGAGGCTCAGCTCGTGCCCCCATGAACCAGATGGCCCTGGTTCTGTGGAGATCTCTGCTGGATTCTGAATGCACAGTGGAATCTCACTACAGCGATACTCGATATAACGATAAATCCCTCTACAATGATATTTTCTCAAATCTTGTTTGGAATTGCCTATAGTCTAATGCTAAACACCTCTATATACAACGATACAATTGTCTACGATAAATCCCTCTATAACGATATTTTCTAAGAGATTTTTGAAACCGCTACAAAAAACGTTATTTTTTTATTTCGCTCAAAATCGTCTTGAATTTAATTCTAACTTCGTCTCACTTTTGTTTTCATTCTTCCAAGAGCATCTAATAACATCGGTTTTATAGCACCACACGATCACCGAAGATGTTGATACAGCTGTTGGTGTTGCTACTTTTTCTGTAAGACACTAAAGTGCAGTACAGTAAACTTCTTTGCAGGGACAATGTATCTAAATGAATTTCATTAATCAACTAATTAATTACAGTTTTTCGTGAGAAATAAATTCTTTAAAGCGTGGTTTTTCTGATAGTAGGCCTACTAACAACGCAGATTTAAGATGCCAACAACACCATAAATTTGGTGGCATGTGATGATGTTGCCTTTCGATTAATCAACGCGATAATCCTTCTGCAACGATATTTTTCTGGGCTCACAAAATATCGAGGTTTCACACTGTAGTAACATTTTCTCCCACAATATCACTCTTGAAATCTCTGAATCTTCACAGCTCTCCGTGATACCCTTCACCACTTGTCGTGACTCTCCTTTCATCTGATTTTCACCCGGGGCCAACTTAGACTATCCTAAGCAGGGCTTGTCCTAGCAATTTTGCCACCCCTTGGATACGGCTACCTGAAAAGAGTTTTCTTTTTTCACGTCTATTATCCTAATACAGTGGTTCCCAAAGTATGGGTCGCGACCCACTGGGTTGAGGTGACACTGATGATTTAGAACAGTGGTTCTCAAACTTTTGACACTCGCGGCTCCCTTGCCGTGACAACATTTATCCTCGGCTCTCCAGAATAGTCTAAAACAATCACTTTTCAAAGCACATGTGAGCAGCTCGCTGCTATGTCCTCGACAAAGGTTGGTGACGCTCATGGGAGCCGTGGTACACACTTTGGGAAACACAGATCCAATCCCATACAAAAGACACAGACAATAAATAACCCAAAAGAGTTAAGGTGCTCTTTGTCGTAGAAAAACTTGTCACTAATATAGTGTTGTGTTGACGATATTTTGTGTTGTCAAATTACGATAGTCAGGTCAAAAGAAGTAAAATATAATATTATTTTCAAAGCATTGTGTGTGTGTGTGTGTGTGTGTGTGTGTGTGTGTGTGTGTGTGTGTGTGTGTGTGAAGACTGCTGCAGAAAAATAGCACAAAGGTAGCAGCTACAAAGGTAGTTATGGCACCTTGTTTGCAAGAAGTGTGTCACAGACAATTCCGATAAAAGACTGAAGCAGATCAGATGCAGGTATACAACAGTGGCTCTCAAACTTTCCTCACCCGTGGCTTTCTTGCCGTAGTCAACGTTTGTCCACGACTCCCCAGAGCAGCCTATCAAAGAACCACTTCAAAGCAACGAACTGGTGCATATAAATATCGCAAGCTTACCGCGTTGCCCCTAGGAGTCACGATGCACGCTTTGGAGAATAAGTGGTATACAAAAACACGAGCAACCAAAACATTCCTGAGCCGAAACAGCACCACGCTAGAGATAGGTCTATCTCCAGTATGGTGTTGGCCGAAAGGAGCATTTTCGGAAGATGAACAAGGAATCCAAACTCGCTGAGGTATTCGGCGAAAAGGAAAGTCAACTGGAAAAATGTTGATAACGACTGAAAAGATTCTTTGCAAAGAAGAGAAGGAACCTAATTTTTCAGAAACCACTTCTGTCGGGACCTGAACCGGAAGAATCAGATGCACCCAAGTTCCCATCGCGTATGCGGTTGCGCATTTTTCCGAAAGATGGATACAACCAGGAATAATATGGTCCGGCCATGTCAGGCTTATCTGTAGAAACCTGCGGCACTTTTTGGAAATGCAGGAAAAGAGCTGTATTGAGTTGAATTGCGCACCGAATAGCAAAGAGTTGAACAGAGCATTTCAAAAGTATTGTGTTTACTTGTGCTTATTTATAAACTTGCAATCTACCCCGCAAAAATTTGAGAAAGTGAAGCACCGTCATAACAAATCTGTTATAAAAAAATTCCGCTCTAGGCGGATGCTTCGTCACCTCATGGTTGGCGGTGTCCCTGATCCCAAGATCACAAGGGGGGGGGGGGGCATATATACCCAGGTTGAGAACCACTGCTATACAAAGTAAGCATTACAGATGAATAAATGAGATCAATAAAATAATTTTGTGTAGTTTTATTCAGTCCCCGATTGGTAAATTTCCGTATCCTAGTGGTAAAGCGAGCACTATATCATAAACCTCCACACCTGACCCCGTCGTCATTTAGAACAAAAGGAGGGAAGCACGTATTTTGGATACGAGCTTTCGCTGAATACATAATGAAGCAGGGGGGAGGGAAGTGAAATGCAGAATCACTTTCCATAAATCTTCAAACCGTTTCGTGCAGCTCACCCATCATGAAAAAAAAAAACTCTTTTTGATCATCCCCTTTCTTAATGACATCCAAAGGTCTTGTTTGTAACACTATTCCATGACTTCGGCAAGAAATCGCGGCATCAAAAAAGTTTTTTTTGTGAAAGAAATTAAATGTAAATCAGATATTGAGGCCTATATATTTCTTTTTTTTTTGTCCGAAAAGGTTCAGATTCATTCATTCATTTTTACCCATCTATAAATATACTTGATAGGTTTTTGTTATTTTTTCGGACAAATAACGCATGAAACAGTAGCCTATAACTAAGACTAGAAAAATGCCATGAAAGAGATGGATGGAAATTGAAATCAATATCCATAGGCCGCCTACTCAAACTCTGTAATTTTAAGTTCGTATAGCTTCGTGATTCTTATTTGGTTTACCTTTATTAAAATAACTTGCTCAAATAAGAACATAAAGGTAAAACATGATGCGAAGGTTTTAACAACTGGCTGTTGCGAAGATATACCCACGTCCTTTCACTTGTGAAAGTGAAAGGACGTGGGTTCGATTCCCCGCAGGGGCAGTTGAATTTTCTCTCTTTCCAAAATATATCTTCGCAACAGCCAGTTGTTAAAACCTTCGTATGGTAGCGGAGAGTGACGTCATCCTTGTATAAAACATGATGGTTATAAGATTTGAAAATGCTAAAAAATTTCTAAAATCCCTGTCTAAAACTTGGATTAATCACATTAATAGAATGGCCATCGAATGTCATGTGATGTTAAAAAAACAATCTGCCGTAATTTACGATAAATAACCGCACCAGCATAATGACCGAGGGGAAAAAAGCTCTTGTAAAAGCCGTGAATTTTTAAACTTCCGTAGTGTCATAAAAACCCACACGTAGATTACATTCAAGAATGCTAAAACACGTGCATTTGAATGAAACTATACTTTATTTCTGACTTACCGTTCAAGTTTTCTTTGACAACTGTATGATTATAAACACTATTGCTAATCAAACACAAACATTTGTGTGGAGTAAAAAATAACTTTTTTCAACTGCATCGAGAAATAGTTAGAAATACAGAAAAACCTCGGTAAGTCGTCACCCTAATAAGTCATCACTTCGGTTAAGTCGTCATTTTTGCTCGGTCTCGTCAAGCTTCTATAGATAACAGTATTATTAAACCCTCGGTTAGGTCTACTCGTCGCTCATTTCGGTTACAAAAACGGTGTATACAAAAACGGAACGGCTGAAACCAAAAAAGTGACACCTAAGAAGTTGATTTTCCGACAAAAAAAACAGAAGTTCTTGAAGCGTTATGGACTATTCGAGCTGGACCCAATTCTTGCATGGGCCCTCATTAATTTGGGGCTTCAAACTTAAACAGAATATCTTGTTGATAAACTTTTTCCCAGTTGAAGGCTCTCTAACGTCTGTTTTTCCCCTGCCCAAAAAAAACCCTTCCCCAAGTCAAAATTTGACCGTGTGTTCAAGATTACTTCATATTTGACCAAGAGCTACTGATAAAAAATTTAAATCACAAAAATTAAATGTGTCATGAACATATAAAATTAATATGCATTAAATTGTGTTCTAGAGAAATGAAAGCTATTCTAACATTTGCTCTGACTAGTGTGAATTAAAAAAACGGACATAAATAATCGTTTACCAGTGTATTTAACTATAATACAGTAAGTTGAATGCTAAACGCTTAAAAGTCCAAAAATTCGTTGTTTTCTTTTATTATCTATGAATTTTTATTAATATTATAGTTTTAATTCATATTTTGATAAATGGAATTAACTATTTTTTAAATTTATAAACATTGCGAAACTGACAGTACTTTGTTTAAGTCGCCACTCCGCTTGAGCGGTCATAATTTCTCGATAGCTTGAGTGAGTATTGACTTATCGAGGTTTTACTGTATTCATATTAGAACTCCCTCGACATCAGAATATCGGCATCTTTAAACTAGCCACTGCAGCTAAAATGTTGACCTTTAAAGCTGTACAAGATGCGATTTTGTTACTGAAAATTACGGAACTTTCACAAGCTTACAATAAAACTGGAATAATATTGACGCACTGATTCTTATAGTTTCTTTAATTCAAAAAACTGCAGATATAATAATATTTTTTGCATTCCACATATTGCTGCGTTAAACATAGACCCTATATAAAAATTCCTTACCAGAAAATTTCAAAAATCGAATATACTATTTTTTTTAGTTTAATCAGTATAAAATATAAATAATGAATGGGTTATTTTTTCAAAAAACGTGTATTAATTTTTGAGTTATTTTTCATTGTACAGTGTGTAATAATTTCTTTGCACACTCATTTTGACAGAAATCATAAAAATTGTATATTTAGGGCGCACTAAATAAGCAAAACACTATGGAGGCGACACTAATAAAAACAGAAAAAGGAAAAAAACAGAAGCCGTTATACAATATTAGCAAATAAAATCGCAAGCTTTGGCGACAACCATGTATTGATTCATTTCTTTTAGTCCGTGTCTTTGTTGTTCAAGGCTCACGCAAAGGGGCATTGTGAGCGTCAAAATAAAAATTACGAAAGGCTGACAATGGTCATTAATATTTCATCACTAAAAAATCTATATTTTCAATCAAAGTTTCCTAAACGGCATTATGCATTTACAAACGCATGTCCGATTTTCGCAGCTGGCAAAGATTTCTATAACATACACGTGTTCAAAAAATGATCGTCGTGTAATGCATGAGTTTATTTACAAGAGCTATATTCCGAATCATAAATTATTGATAACATCTGAATGCTTTATTATCATGGCACGCGTTTCAATTCAAATACCACAAAAGATGTACAAAATGTTGCACGCAATAGTAATGGGAAATAACTATAAAAAGTTTCTGAATATTTAACCGCACTCAACCATTCAGTTTTATCGTAATCGAAATTTTTCCAATTCTATTGGGTGAATAGCTATAGTTTTTATTTATATATATGTAGACTTATATATAGGAATGAAACAGCAGTTAGCTGTTTCTATTTTTCTGTGGTAGGCTTATTTGTAGTTTCACTTTATATATGATATAAAGTAAGCCTGCCGTAGTCTACAGCAAGGTACATTAAAGTTCGACGCGATGGCAGTCAGTTAAGGTAGCTGAATCAATCACTTAAAAATTAGATTACAATCTCAACTATTCGAACTTGAAAATACTTCGAGAGTAGGCCTAATATAAATAAGGTAACCAATTGGTTTTATATATTCTTATTTAAAATTTATTAAATTTTCTTAAAAGCTACAAAATATTTATCCATCGATCTCACATCTTGAAATAGCAAAACTTTTTCGAATCGATCACCGTAGAAAATATCAGTGCTTGCATGTAAATATTTTTCTAACTTTGTAAATACTGTCCAAAATTAAATCATATAACTAGACCTCAGCATATTTCACTCTCCTCGAACAATAGGCTACTGTATTAACTTTTTCCTAAAAGATCTGTTAAATAGGTTTAAATAAGTGTTATTTAATTTTTGCTGTGTTTCATTTCACTGAATTCTTTGTTATGGAGAATAGCCTACTTACAGTGTCTTAGATTCTAATAACATAAACGACTCCGTATTCTCTCGTGGTCATTCAAAAACAGTAGGCCCAGTATAAATTTTGCCTTGCTTATAAAACCCGATAATTTAGTCTAAGTTCCTTTTTTATTGATTACCACAGGAAAAAAATTCTTACTACAATATAGTCCTACACGTAAAAAAAAACAATAAACAAAAAAAAAAAAAAAAACGAAAAAAAAAACCAGTCATCAAAGAAGAAAAAAAAAGTTTTCGAATGTGTGTTTCTTTTTCTATTTTTTGTTTTCTAATGAACCATCATCTTTGTGGTTTTTCTTTCATATTTTTTCTTTCGTGGAAATGTAAAGTGATGTTCGTTCTTGAAAAACAAGAGGGAGAGAGAGAGAAACGCTGGTTGAACCTGTCCGTCACTGGAGGCACAATCCTGCAAATGACTCCTGGCTGCATCACAGACTATAGAATAGATATTCCACTGAACGATGATAATGAGAAGTTTTGGCAGTTTTTGTTGATGATGATGATGGAGCTACCCCTCGAATCTTTCTTTTTCTAGCTTTCTTTTCTTTTAATTATATTTTTTGCTCTTTTTCCTTTCAGCCTCGTCACCTTTTGCTTACGGTTTCGTTTCATGGAAAAAGAAAACCCACACGCATGCATCCTTTACATGAGAAAAATATTTATTTCTTTTCATAGAAATTAATACTTGCCAAAAGTCAAAATATTGTGCATTTTTATTTACTTTTTATTAACACTCATGCGGGCAAATTTCGGCTGTAATAGTAAAAGTGTTTTATTGTTCCTTCTAGCGAGAAACTGGCACGATGTTGCAACCCTGTCGAGGACAAGATTATTACATACACACACTGTCATCTCGTTCTTGCTTTGTTTCCCTCTATCATCAGTACACCGTGTGTGTGTGTGTGTGGGTATATATATACTGCCTAACTCCGATTTAACGCCAACATTTATTTCGCAGAATTCTGGCGCTGTAACGAGTTTGGCGTTGTATCGAATCACGGTTTTACACGTGTCAGGAATAAAAATGGAAGATTTGTCCATTTAAAATTTTTGGCGCTGCGCGGGTTTGGCGCGACATCGGAAGGCTCTATAACGGGGTTCGACTGTATTGAGATAAAAGATATATATATATATATACATAAACCCTGGAGAGAAATACTCTATCTTTATCTCTGCTATTGCAGGATTATATTTCACGTACTTGAATTAGAGAAAAGGAAAGGAAAGAAAAAAGATCGGATTCGTTCATTTCATTTCATTTCTTTTTCCCCGCTTAGAATTGTTAAAAACGACATTTGAACACATTTCTGTGTCATAAGTGTTTTGTCAATTATTACTTTTCTGGATTTGCTCGTATCAAATGCAAATCTGCCATACGTATACTAAATTAAAGCATCTTCTCTCTGAGGCCCGTTTCTTAAACTTGACCTCAAGAAATATATATATACATACATAAAGTCATATTGACCGACATGTTTTCCTTCCGGGAATTTCCTAAGAATACAAGTTTTTCCACATTTACAAAAATGTCCGGTAAGCCGATGGAATTTCATATCCGACTAAAGCACTACATCCATGTATTGCTCGAAGTAGAAAGAATCGAAATAACAAAAACGTGATGGAAAGAGAGAAAGTAAGTGGTATGTTTTTTTGTTTTTTATTTGGAGGAGGTAAGAAGGAGAAAGCTACATATACATATATGTGTGCGTAAAAGAGAGAGTTGGTATTAGAAAAACAAGAAAAGAAACTCTGAAGAGAGAAAAGAAAGGTCAGAATTTCTCTTCAGTCAGCGGAAATCTAAGCAAGTAGTCTGTAATTTGTGAAGGAATGATTGTCATTCCAGTTTCAACCTGTTTTTGCAGCATCTCTTTGAATGACACGCATGTCAAAGGATCATCGAGCTTCCTGAGTGGTTTTTCTAGACGCCGTCCCTACAGACGACGACCAAAGAAGACCATTGCTTCAGCTCATATACGTCTAAGAAAAAGAAAAGCCAGGAGTTTCCTCAAGGGCGGGAGTTTACCCTCCCCACCCCCTCTCGACATTATACGTACGCTATATGTAGTGGTGGAAGGTTGTCGCCTGATATGTGGCCTCCTCTTTTTACGATTCATTGAGAGAAGAAAAAGAAAGAATTAGGATGAAATTGATGCCACTTTAACGAAATCTAATGCCTGATATTTGGCGGCACGAATGACCCTCATAGACGCCTGAAATTGACAACACACGTTAAACAACTCCGCAATTTTCGTGTTGAATGTCTACAGTTGGCTTTCTTTTGCTGCTTTGTTTGGTTTATTTATGTTTCCACCTTTCTCTTTCTCTCTCTCTGAACATGTATTTTAGGATTTAAAGTATACCGGAACGCGTGCCGATACGAGGGCTTCCTGATCAACTTTGATGTGCGGCGAAATAAAGTTGTTTGGCTTTTTAACATATTGTTCTTGTTCACGAAATGTGTGATTTTGGGACAACTCCGTTTTTTTATGTGCGATTGAAAAAAACATCAAATGGCAGAAACAAATAAACGGTGGGGAAAGAATGCAATATAGCCTACGTATAAATATTCAAAAAAGGAATATGAAGAAATAGGAATATCGATTTTCTCCATAAAAGCGGAAAATTTTCATTTTATACAATCAAGGTGTAAAAGCGATAAATTTATATAGATGATGTCCACGAAGGAAATGCTATTCACATACGCATCTACTCCATTTAAATCACCGCGTCGCTATTATTAACTGGCCCAGGTGGTAATGGGCTTCTCCTCTATTCTGTTCTGCAACTAATTAATATATCACAACTGAATTATTATTATTTTTTTTATCTTTTTTTTTGTTTTATTTACGTACAACCCTAGAAGACATTAATGCATTTACGCTGGACATAAAAATACACACGGAAAACAAATGTCAATTGCACAAGTTTAGGGGAAGCAAAAGTACACTATCAAAAAAATTTTAATACAATCACCAATTTTGAAGTTACAGCAGGCAAATTGTCAATAATAATAATTAAAAAAATATATTTTCAAGAACGAGATATTCATAGATTTCAACTAAACAGAGCCACAGTTAATAAAGACGTATGATGTGCGTTATTTATGTCGTTTTTTTCTAAAACAACATCTTCAGATATTAGGGCACAGTGATCCCTATCTCAAAGATTTTATAATAATATTTATGATACACATCAAAGAACTACGAGAGAGAAACAATTTTTATTCATGATTCCGTTAATTGGTTATTTGTAAAGAGGGACTTACACAACATGCCGTGAAAATGTTGAAGACTTTAGTCCAATACAGATATGATTTTCAGATAGATTTAGTTTAATGGATGGTGTCCGCGATGTCTTTAACATGGTGTATTCCATTGGCGTACGCAAGGGGGGGGGGGAGGTTCTAACCCCCCTCAAACCGAGATTATAGCGTTATTTTGCAGGAAAAAACGTATTCCCCCCCCCCTTCCGAGAAGAAAAAAAAATTCAACCCAATCTCTCTCGAGCGTGTATTTTTTTTGAAGCAGTTTTCATTTACGAAATTATCTAATGTCATTTTTGATGCATCACTCATTCCATCAGTGTGTTTGAAGACGTAAAATGAAAACTTATGTAATCAAAGTCGATTCTTCGGCTAAAACATTCGCTATCCGTCATCTTTTTTTTTTTTCAAATAAAAGCGAATTTGTTTTGCATTACTCCTCCAGACCAACCGTGACCCCCGCTCTGTCCCCCTAGGGGAATATAAGTTTTGCATTACTAGAAAGATATTGAATGACAAGAAATAGAATGAAGTTGACGACCGTTTCTATTGATACAAATGATTTGACAACCTATAACGTACAACGAAACAGCTTTCCTCGAGCTATTCACAATCGATTGAAGTACAGTATTTATTAGTATATTTTCGCTCTTTTTTTACTGAACTACGAAGATTGATGTCTTGCAAATCGCAAGTGTGTCATATAACAAATAATGTTACGCGTCATAGTAAGGCGTGACAAATGCACAAAGATTCTGAAAGAAGATGATTCCACGAAAAAAAAAATATTTCTTTGCATTTACCTCTCTTCTCTCTCTTCGAGCCTAGAACGTCTGAGCATGCCTTTTTTAATGCAATGCTCTTTTCATCTCTTAAAATGGTTTTTTTTAGTAAAATACTTTGGCAACTTCCTGCGTATTTTAAATATCTATACTCTCCCTATATACGTATATGTGTGGGACTGATGACCATCGAAGATCTTGATTGTAACCAACCAAATGGAACTAGGCACGCAGTAGTATGGCCGTTCACTGAGCGTTTGTGTCTGCTATTGTTCGAACAGCTATGCTGACGAGTCTTTGGTCACAGTTGACAGACTTCTTTTGCCATTTGGTCAAAATCACGTTAGACATGCATCGTCTAGCTTCTGCACTATCCAAGGACACGAAGAGTTTGCAACAGCATCTTACATACTGGCATCTGAAACAGCTTTGTAACTCTTTGCTCTCTCAAGACTTTTTCGTTCTTCTCCGATGTATGTAGTTTTTTTTTTTTTTTCGAATTAACTTAGCATCAAATTCGACAAAGTCCTCCTTTCACAATTTTGTGCATCACTTTTCTTTTCTTCTGCAATGAATGCTCATCGTTAATCTTTTGAGTTTTTTATGTTGTGTTGATGCAATAATCAATTCAATGTCTGGGAATTAAGTATAGTGACTTCAAAGTTCCGAAATAGTTTTTAGAAAATGTTGTACAATTCCCCTTCGAGAGGTATCCGTTATTTAGCTGATCCCTGTTTGGTTTTTTTTTAGTGTTTACAACTCGATAGCTGTGCAGCCTGAAAACTTTAATGGAACTTTAAATTATAAAGTTTGAGGTGCATTTCATCCACATGAAAATAAATTATTACGTTTTGCCCTGTTATTCATTCAAAATCAGTCAAAATGCTCGTTCGAAGGAGGAGAACGAACATACACACAGCAAAATAAGTTGTAAATTTCTGCAGCTGATTCATGCAACAGTAAAACTCGTACCTTCTTGAATCATTGAGTGATAGGCCTATAGAATAGTGAGGAACGATATCATTCTCCGCTGTTTATACAAAGTACTAAAGACTAGATACCAACCGGAAATGCAGGTGAAGTTCTGAAAATTTACAAGCATCTGCGGAGAATCATACCACCAGCACCTCATAGTTGGGACGAGTGCCCTACCATTAAGCTACAGAGGACTGACATTTCCTTCCTTTAAGTTGGAAGGAAAATGTTGGAAGGAAAATTAAAGGAAAATGTTGGTCCTTTGTAACTTAATGGCAGAGCACTCCCGGACAGCGAGAGCTTGGTGGTTTGATTCCCCGCAGATTCCTTTGAATTTTCTTTCCGAACTTCATCTTCATCTCCGCTTGATATCCAGTCTTTCGTACTTTGTCAACATAGCCCGAGGAAACCATTGTTTCGAACTCCGTATCTATAGTAAGATAAAATAGAACGGTATCTCATTTTTAATTTACATATTTCTTTTTTTTTATATCAGGTACCACGCCGACGATCTTATATTGTAACGGAGTTGCGAATTCTTGTTTTTTTTGTTTCTATTTAGTGGAAAATTCCTTTGGTTCACCATGAAACTTAAAATTTGGACTTGAGAATAAGAATTTACTATGGACCGAAAGCTTAGCTAGCTTTAAGAAAACGTGCACTATCCAAATGATATATATATACAGTCATTTGTCTCCCGGGTTTCTGGTCCTATAACCAGTTTTGCGTTGTATCGAATCACAAATTAACGTGTGTAATCCATATATTTGGATATTTATTCACTGAAATATTTCGGCGCTAAGAGGAATTAGCACTAAATGGGGGGGGGGGTTACAACGGGGTCTGACTGTACTTAAAAATAAAGTTTGATGAACTTTCAAATTTGTCGATGTGAGATTTTATCCAACATAGTTACGATATATGTCACGAAGAAGTTGTATAGCTAATTTAACGTGTGTGTGTGTAGAGAGAGAGAGATAATCTGACCGCCTTCGCAACAGAGCATGAGAATTGCTCGTAAGATGAATGCTTAAAGCACCCACCGAACCATAGAACACGTACCGTTCGTCTTTCTTTTTATTTCTGATTTACTATCTTATCATTTCGTGAGATTTCTTCTCCACGAGAGAATAATTTTTCGTTATTTCCTTTTTTTCCCCCCGCAAGTGTTTTACCGGTAAGACATAAAGTAATCAGCAAAAAGAGAGATGGCGGCATAACCAATATTGTTTGTTACATTTTACTTTATTTATTTTTTCATCGCATAAGTTACACGCGAAGAGATTTTTCTAAGCCAGTGAATACGTAATTCTCAAATAATAGTATAAATAACGTTCGCGTTAGAAAAAAATGCATTTATATTTTTGACAGGTATAACGTATGCTCAATGAATTGAACCCATAAAAAAATGCCCAACAAACGAAGCATTCATTATTCATGAAATCAGTAAGGCCTAACGTATTCGTCACGACACCGTGATACGTACAATAATTTTAAACGTTTGAAATCTATAAGCTATTCCATCTTCACGAAATGACTTTTTTTTCAGATAATTTCAACAAAAAAATGATTCTCATTCATTTCCTTCATAATCTCTTAATGCATTGAATCAAGCGCGGATCTAGAGGGCAGGGAACGATCCCCCTCTCCCAAGAGCCGAATAATACAGACGAACTTGGTTAATTAGAAGTCCTAAGTCTCTGGAAAAATGTTCTTATTATCCAAAATTCGAATTATCCAATTGATCTATCCTGGATCTGTAAAAGTACTACAAATTGGAACTTAATAATCAACATTCATATAGGATAAAAATGATGAATTATTAAGTTTTATCATCAGTTGCGAAGCTTGTCCCAAATTTGAATAATTTATAATTATAATAATGTAATTGATTTTAGCTGCTTACATTATTCCACTGTTCATCACTGCAGAATTTCTTGACCATGCTCAGTCTCATTTACGGAAACATTTCATGATCATCCGTAACAAAACTATTTTCCAAATTTTGCTTATCATTCTAACGCTATCAAGGAAATATACTTTTATTACGTATTACAAGTTTACTTCCCGATATTTTCCATACTATTAATAAAAACGATTCAGATTTTGAATGGTACACCTTGGTCCATAGGTTGAACAACATACAGTCTCGATGCACTCCAGTTGAACAATGTTAAAATGGGCATTAACTTATCAAGGAAAGAGTAGAGAAAAACAGAACTTTCAAACTTTTATTTTTCTTTAAAGATTTGTTTTTTAACAACTTGGTCGAGAAAACCAAAGTCTGACTTTTAGAATTTTTCGAACCTAAATTTGCTCTACAAAAATTATAGTTTTTTCTCCAACTTCGAATTATCCAAAAAAGTTCTAATTCAATAAGAAATTTTAATGGTGACTAAACTATTCTCAAGGGAAGTTCGAAAAAGTTTGAGTTACCCAAAATTCGAATTAATCAAGTTGTACTGTATAAATCTCTCTGTCCCGTAAAATTCTGGATGAGCCGATGAACCTACATAATAAGTCGCTTCTCCGACACATCGCCCGGGATTCGTCTGCCTGTGTTCTGTTCGCATCTGTGAAGATATGCCTGCTTCCCCTCCATTCACGGCTGAGGATGTCTGCCTTCGCTCTATTTGAGTCTGAAGTCGTCTGGCTCTGCTCCATTCGCAGCTGAAGATGTCTACTTTCGATTCATTCGCAACCTCCTTGGAATATCTCAGGATCGCAATGGGGTCATATGGCCCCAGGATGAGAAACATTGTTATAGAGGGATTTATCGTAACAAAGGATATCATTATTTCAGGAGGAGTTTACAGCTTATTAGCAATTCCAAACGAGATTTGAAAAAATATTGTTGTAGTGGGATTTACCATTATATCGAGTATCGTTATAGCGAGGTTTTACTGAACGGTAATACCCGGAATAACGTGGCAGGTGGGACCAACACTAAGCTTATATGACAAGGTTGCAATTTTGCATACGAATACATAAAATAGTTGTTAATTGGAATCAATATTTCTGAAAAACACGTTTTTTCGAGAAAAAAAAAATGAAATCAAAGTGCAGGTTTTCCCACACATGTAATTAAAAAAAGTTATTGTTTCTTTGTGTGAAGTCAAGTAAAGTATCGAAATTATTGGCAGGTGAGTGAACGGGTCTGCATTGTCAATAAATTTTAAATATTATCATTTTGGACTCGACGTATTTTTAAATGGTGACTAAACTATTCTTCAAAGATGGAAGGTAATGTTTCCACATGGTTCTATGGTCCATAATCTTTGGCAAGTTTAGATCTTGAGCTGTTTCCCTCGTTTTCTACTTCTAGCAACTTGATAATCGGCTTGGCTACACGTGGTGTTATGATTGAATAGACAAAATATATATTTTAACTTGATAATAACATCATTATGAGAATATTGTTTCCATATCAGCTATAATCCCATAAAACATATATGCTCACCCCATGTCCTGCGGGTTAAATGTAGCCCTCGGACTCATTTGATATGGCCCGCAACCTCAAACAGAATTTTGCAAAAATTAACCAAGTGGGGCATTTACAGACAAATTGATTGACTCGACCCACAGTTCCAGAGCACTCAAATGGCCCGTGGCACATTTACAAGGCACTTGAGTGACGCCCGGCAAAGTTCCAGAGCACTTCTGTGATCTGCAACACATCTACAGATCGGTTAAATGCCCCGTGGTACAGTTCCACTTCACTCCCGGGACACATTTACAAATAACTCAAGGGACCCGTGACATATTTTCAGATCACTTAACTGACATGTGGCACAGTTCCAGAGCACTGAAGTGGCCCGCGGCATAGTTCTACATCGCTCAAGTGGCCCTTGTCACATTCCCAGATCACTTCATTGACCTGTGGCATATTTATCGCATGGGCTGATTATCATACTGGGAGGGGGAGACATCCCCCCAGCTTCAAAGGCGCAGCCGACGGATCTAATTTACATACGTATATACGAATTGACATCATCATCATCATCATGCCCCCCAGCAATCATTACCGTGCCCTTCCCCCACTTTCAAGTTTGTCTCCACCTGTAATTTACAGATCAGTTCAGTGACCCGTGGCATATTTACAGATCACTCAAGCGGCCCGCGACACGTTTTCAAATCAATGAAGTGGCCTGCCCTCTCGTAAAGGTTGAGCACCTTTGCCATAAAGCTTACGAAATGTGCCGCATTCAAGAACCAAATATTTTTCACAGAAAATCGCTAACTCCGCACATCGGGGTATGACTATATTTGTTTTTTTTCCCTATTTAGGGAAAAAGAAGAAGTTAGAATGTTTTGTGTCCAGAAGATGGCGCTGTAAACCGCAGACATACGAACTTGCATCCGTGATGGAAATAGTATCGTACAATTCGTGAGGGTGAAAAACCAACGCGCTCTCGAACGGAATGAATAAATCGTGATTAATTTTGCACTCAGATATGTAGATGAAATTCGAATCATAGCATCGTTTCTTGAGCCCCACAAAGATGTTGTTTATGCACGTTTTTTTTTAGAGGACCGCAACAAAAGACCAAAACTTCTTTCTGGGGTCAATCCGTTTATATCTCGAATTCATCTCAAAGATTTGTATCTAAAAATGCTCGTTAGCATGCGTGAAAGAAAAATAGCGTAGGACGATAGCACGCTTTCTAGCAATCATTTCTGTAATAAAGGTACGACTTTGCAATGATTGCGTAGGTGGGGAATAAAGCTTCAAATAGCCCCATCAAGTATTCGCCGTCTTAAAACGAAGTAATAAAAAAAAAAGATTAATAATATCTACTTGCTGGAATGTTTCTCTCAATTAAACTCTCACGACAAACACCTGGACCCTTAGTGCATCTATACTACGATCATAGATTTAGGGGTTTTTTTTTATTTAATTTTGATGACCTTAAATGAAGCATTTCTAAAATAAGATCAATGCGTTAGAATCTTACATTTACATACAGAGTGTAACTATGCAAGTATGAAATGGGATGACTTGTGAGTCTTTTTTGATACTCTTAGGGCCGTATTCATCGACATGGTTTGAACTGTAGTCACAATTTTGGGATAAGAGATCAATATAGATTGGTTAAAAACCTGAATTTAACCAATCCGTGTCGATCTCTCATCAAACAATTGTGACTATAGTTTAAACCAGTGGTTCTCAACCGGGGGCCATATGGCCCCCCTAGTGGTACTGGGATACTTCAGGGGGGGGCCACAGAAGAAAATGGAGACAGGGGCCATGACAGGTGGTTTGGAGGGCTGCAGAGAGCTGAGGAGACAAATTAAGGTGACTATTCACTTACAGAATCTAGCAAAACCACCCATAAAACCCAGGGCCGTCTTAGGGTATGGACCCACCCGTGTCTCACGCCTACATTTTGCAGCAGGATTCCTAGGATGGGGTTTTTTTTGCGGACCCTCGGCTACATTTTGCACAGTCCCCTCCTCTATATTAAATTATAGTGTGAAAAACAAAAACATTTTGAAAACCATATCAGGCCCCGGGCTGCAGTTCTGTCAGTCCCACTCTTGTCAGGGGTCATGCCCGGAGGTCTCATGTCCGTAAGTGGATCCTACCTTATGATATTTTGTATAGTACAATAAATTTTGAAAATAAGTACGAAATATGTAGGCTGCTTATTTCCAGCTAACTATGAGACTACCATAGCATCACTTTGCCTGGGGGGCCCATGATGTTGAGACGGCCCTGAATAGAACTCGGACTAGCGGGGAGCTCAATAAGTTCTAGGCCAGTGGTCTGGAGGCCAATCTTATTTGAAAAATTTTCGTTCAGTATAAATTCACTGAAAAAATCAATTCAATACGTAGAAAGGATCTTGCTTCTAGATGAGGGTCGTAAATTCTGGGTAAGACAGGGGGGGGGGGGGAGGCCACGAGAAAAAAATATGGTTCAAAGGGAGCCACGGGCAAAAAAAGGTTAAGAAACACTGGTTTAAACCATGTCGGTGTGAATACCGCCCTTATTCTTTTATACTTGTTCCAGCATAAAAGATGTGCTTTAAGATTCTATTTTCATATGAGGAGCTTATTTTCAAAAGGAAAAATTTCCCACTTTTACCCGAAATGCACAAAATGCAGTGAGGCCTCGGTATAACGTCTATCATGTCACTCTGCTTATAACGTCAGTTTTTAAAGGTCCTCGCCTGCTAGCATATTTAACTGATTGGGTTTACTCGTTATTTAGTCACCCCACTTATGTGTGAAATCTTTTTTATTCCATCTCCATAAGTTCATCATAAGTAGATATTTATATATGCACAGTCCCGGCGCGCTATAACCGCAGTTCCATTATAACGACCGGTACGATAAGTCCCAAATTTTCTCGTATTTATAAAATTCTAATCCCATATAACGACCTGCAAAGGCAATCGAATCCATTACAACGTCCGAACTCTGTTTTATCTTGTTCCTTTACTGCAAGGAAAATAGCGAAATTCGTTCGTTATAAAGTGTGTTTGACCTATTGCACTTGGACCTTGAATTAATTTTAATTTTACTATTCTCCACAAACTTCTGCATTTTCAGAATTTTATTTCTGTATTTCTTCCACCAATGGTACAGACTATATAAGTGTTTCTCAACCACCAGGCCCTGGCAAAAGTCAAACCGGGCCGTGTGTGAGTGATTCATTATCTCATATATTTCCCCATTCATTTGCCATTAGTCGTGTTTATGACCGGGCCTTCCCCTCAAAAAAGAGTCAAAGTCACAGGCCTTGACAGTCGTTCATTTTCATGTCCACAGTGGGAAGCTTCAAATAAATCAAAAGTCCATGACGTATAAAATTGTTAACTGTTGTATGCAACCGTATTTTGAATGTCACGTTAATCCATAGGCGTACGCAGAATTTTCTCAAGGGGGGGGGGGATTACGTTTTTTCTTGCAAAATGACACTATAGTCTCGGCTTGAGGGAGGGTTAGAACCGCAAAACCCCCCTTTGAGTAAGCCAATGCGTTAATCCATCTGTATCTGGAGTACAGTGAGGATTTGTCTTTGTATAATACTTTGGATTTGCACCTATAGATGTTGTATATTTTGGCACGTGTAGATGGCAACCCTACTGAGAGATTCACAAAGAAAAATTCTCAAGAAGGCATTTCTTGTGTAGAAATGAACTCTTGAAGTTGGTGTATTTTATTATCTCGTGGGTACTTTTGTTTTCTACCTTATATTATCGGCATTGTACTGTTATTTTCATGCACGTGTTTCTTTTGTAATTGATTATTTAGACTACAGTTTAATGCGAATAACTCTAACACAATTTAATTTCGTTTCATTTCAACATTTTTTCAAATATGTCATATTTTGCTGTCCTCAATCAAGAACACTTGTCGTTCAGTGTCATACTTCCTGGTGATGTATTTAAAAAAATGTCTTGGAATATTCTCATAATTGGTGAAATTCCAACAAAATATCCCAATATCGGAATGCAATTCAAAGCACATCAAGGCGCTGGTGTAAACGGGTTAAATTGGACGACATTCGCCAATATTTTTTCTTCCAAGTTAAATTCATTATCTTGAACGGCATTCCAACTTCTATTTTCTACATTTTATCATTCCTTTTTACATTGTCACTGTTTTTCAAAGTTCGATTGTGTTTCATACAATTCAAATTCTACGGGGACAGAATTATTCATTCGATTATTCTGTTGCTTTGTGATAAGAAACCGCCCAATATCCAAGTTTTCTATTTCGTGGATTAATATTTTTCACGTGGTTCATAATGTTCAGATATGCATGTGTGTGTTTGAATGTATGCACAGTGTATATTGCAGGCAAGACCAAGGGTAAAGATATTAAAAACGGAGACGGTCGCATATGTTCTATTTCCGCACGAGTGCCGAAGCTAGGTGTGGCTACTGAAGCCTGTCACTGTGCATCGTCAACATAAAATATCACCTCCGCCATCGGATCGGCTCCACCGGGAATATTCATTCATCCAGTGAAAAGGCTCCGAACACAAACATTTATAGCTAACACCGAATGAGAACCGAGAGGCCGGACTAAACCTAGCTGGGCTCTGTATTCCATTTATCTAACGTCTGCGTTGTTGCTAGATGTCAACGTGACAAATGGGTGCTATCCCAATGCTGAACGCATCTATCGCTCGCTACCTGCTCGCCCGACACCACTCTCATCTCGTCCGTTCACTACTAATAAATATGATTGGATTTGTAGATTTAGCCATGGCAAATGGTCAGTTGGCTAATGATCGTTTCACACGGTGCTCGTTGCCTGCCCTGCCTTTGTTTTGGCCGAGGAGAGAAAATTCGGGTTTTCTGAAGCAACGCTTGGAATACGAAAACAGCTCGACTTTCATTATAAAGATGGTGGTATGATTAGATTTTTACGCATTAAAACGTACGAAACGAGAATATCATGAAATATTTGCAGCTTTAGCACTTTGAAGGTATTTCCATTTGCTTTTAACTGCGCTTCCGCAAAAGAAAAGTGATAGAAAACGAAAAATTTAAACCCCCATCTCTCTCTTTCTCTCTCTCGATTTACCACTTCAATCATACTCTTTTTTACTGATCACTTATTCCATTCACAATTTACATGTTCAACTTGTGATAACCAACCGTGTAAGTAAACGTCGGTGCCAATCATAGACCAACAGTAAAAACCCCTCTTTACGGACAAAAAATTCGTCCGTAAAAAAGGAGGGTTCTTATTAAAGCCTTTAAAATGAAAGTAACTTGTTATTTGGCCTTTAAGTTTTATTGTACTCAGATGAAAACAATAAAAGTAGTTCAAATTCATTGAAAAATATAGCGAAAACGAATATATATATGTGTGTGATACGCATCTGCTCAAGCTTGTACCTACAAGAGTGACTTTAAACTAATGCTGAAAAAAGGTTCAACTTTACCTATCGGCCTTTTAATGAATATTGCCAAACAGTTTCAATTCTGCCGGAAAGGAGAAGTATCGGTCAACTTATGTATTTCAGTTACTGATGCATTCGTCATTTTGTGACTGCAAATTTGGCTTTTCCTTGACAAATGTTATAGCTAAAATTGAGCAGCACAAATATGTTATCGGCATGGGCTAATAAATGGAACATAACTTTTAATGCTGATAAGTGCATGGCCGCTCATTTTGGTTCAAACAATTTACGTTTCACTTACGAGTTGAATGCTATTACTATGGATAGGAAGGACCGTGGGTTATTAATACACCATCAATCAACTGCTTCGAGAAGGGGACACCAGTATCGTTTAGTAAAGGCAATTTTCCTGCTCGAAGGGAATTTTTTTATCGAAAACGTTGTCAATAAATGGAATAGCTTACCTCCGGGGATCGTGAATTATAACACAATGGTACGTTTAGAATGAAGTATGATAAATCTAGAAGCTATCCATTATATATACAGGGTGGTAACTATCGACCGCCCAATAATTACATACATGATTACTTGTGAAAAACTAATATAGAAAAGTGTATGCCGTTTTTGGATCGGACGAATATTAAGCGAGTTATAAGGTTTGAAATTTTGTGACGTGTCATTTTTCTAACGGTCAGTTATGTGCCAAACTCCGAACGAAAGTACATTTCTCCGCCAGCAGCGGGCTGTCACTTCTTGAAAATTTACTGAAATATTCAATCCCATTAGAAGCCAAGTTCGACCCTTCACGATTGGCGTTTTTTCTCTCCATGTAGTGTGATATTATAAAATTGTTATTACGTATAAGTTCCGTATTAGCTTCGTCCCGTATGTTGGCAAATTTATCACCGGATTTGTAAAGCCAGATCTGTTAGAAATTTTGTTTACCCAAATCAACTCTTTTTTTTGCCAAAAAATGTGGCAATTTATTTACCTTCAATATCAAGTCAAATTTGTTGAGGGAAGGTGCATACAGTGCTCACGTGTTTACTGCACGATCGTTATTTTACCTTGTCGTTTTAATCAGATTACACGTTGATCAATAGAGCGGCAATACTTCTTTGGATTTTTTTGAACTTTCATCGAAAGTGTTATGCGTAAAAGACTTCAATGAAGAACGTAAAAGTTATAGCTTGAATGTGTATGACTGATGGAAACAGTAAAATAATAGCAAAGATTCAATCGGAAACTTTTAGTCAAACTTATGTTATGAACTGACGTATTCACAATAATTTTTGGTTTCGGATTTTTCTATTGATTACACTACTTAATACTGATTTTGTTCTAAAAAAATTTTCATTAATTTTACGGAATGCTTTTGAGGCACTGATTCCGAATGTGACATTGGCTTTATCAGATCGGCTCCAGTTTTCGGGATGAAGTGAAAGTTGAATTTCAATGGTAATATCATAAGCCAGGTGCGGATCTATGGGGGGGGGGAGTGTTCACACCGATCATCTCTCCCCGAGCAAAACGCAATAATTTTATGAAATTTTCGGAACTTTTCTATGATAATGTTGCATTTTTTTAATCAATCCGTCAAAAATTACCTATATAAGCGTTTTGGATTAAATATCGAATTCAAGGAAACTTCGACTAAAAAATAGGAAAAACCAGTACATTTTTCCAAAAAATTTTGGGATGGAGAAGAAACAGTAAAAATCGGGACTATTCCGTAAAATACGGCACAAAATGAAACACGTATGGTCACCCTATTCACAGTGTATAACTCATTTTATTAATTAATTATTATTCTTTTGTAAAATCATCCCTCCCAACTGGATCCCAGCTCTGGATCTGCTCATGCCACAAGCAGCATACAATCACATTGAAACTGTGCGAAATGTAAATAAACTTATTATCAATACATAAAGATCACTGATGTCTGGTAATGATATAAATGTGATGTGTTGAATAAAATAAAAAGAAAATATATAAAAATTTGAAAGAAAAATTTCGATGCAAAAATTAGTGTCTTCAGACTATATTGAAATATTGATATTATTTATGCATTACCTCAAAAAATAGAGCCAATTCGGCAAAACCAACACCAGTTTTGAAATCAGCAGCCCCAATATTCCCTAGGCCGGTATTACACTATAAAAGTTTGATAAAAGTCCTATTATAAAACTTGAAAAATGCAGCCAATAAGGTCAACGGTTACATTTTCCAGAATGTAATCAATAACCTTATTGGTTAGATTTTTCAAGTTTTATAAAAGGGATTTTATCAAACTTTTATAGTGTAATACCGGCCCTAAACGCATTAAAATTTCCTTTGGAAACATAAAAATGCTTTTTTTTTATGGCCTAAAGTTTGACTCTTTTAACCTACTCATAAAAGTTTAGTTATATGGTAGTTATTTTTTAGAGCCAGTGTATATTCGAAAAAATAACTGAAGAACAACTTAATCCCTCTCAAAATTTTTTAAGGGTAGTTCAGCATACAATATTATTGTATACTGAATGCCATTAAATTAGAAATTTAACCAAAACAAAAGTAAATAAATAAAATAGGCAGCACTTTCTGGAGAAGAAAACAAAAATGACTAAGCTTATCTATAACTCTGTAAAGCTTGCGTTGTGAGATCCAAAGAACATATTCTGAGATTGACTTGTTAAAAAAAGTTCTTTTCTCTTTACTGAAAAGTGTGAGGGAAAAAAACTCGTTTTTATATCTCTCGTTTTCTGGATTTCTGTGTGGAGGTTAATATATTTTCAGCATTTCCAAATACGCCAAGTTATACGTTTGGTGTAGGATTGGTGAATTTGGCAGGATTTGGAAGTGACGTCATTAATGTTTAAAGCGTTATAACTCATTAATGATGGGTCAGATCAAAAAAACTGAAAACACTTTTCCATATTATTTTTTCACAAGGAATCACGTGTGTAATTATTGGGCGGTCGATAGTTACCACTCTCTGGTGTGTATATATATATATATATATATATATAATACATAAGGCAACCATAATCTCGTTTTTATGGCAGTGCATTATATAGTACGTATTAATTACTAGTGTTTTTCTTTCGTGATATTATACCATTTTGCATTGGGTTGCTTTATTTTGGTTATATTTGACATCCAAATTTTGATGGGCATTTTTCCTCAGCCACCTCGTTTGTCAATTTGCCTGTTGTTGCCTCTGCGTTTGTATTTGTTTTTGTATATTTAGCAAACGATATCCAAAATGGCAGATGCATCAGTGACTCATATATATGAGTTGACCGCTAACGTCTCCGGCAGAATTGAAGCTGTTTGGAAATATATACATTAGAATAACCACTGGGAAACGTTGAATGCTTTTTTCAGCATTGGTGTAAAGTCATCTTTGTCTGAGCAAAGTAGCCCCGGATTACGGAACGTCTTTTTAAGTATTAATCCTATTGCAGGATTAATTACAGTGGATCTAGCTTGTAACGTTCGCAGCTAGAACGTTTTCTAGCTTCGTACGACTTATTTTCGTGGTCTCTCAACCTTGCTAATACTCACCCAGATTTCCCATTCAAAGGTTTTTCCCGCCTATAACTCTTTTTATGTCGTTTTTTTGCGAAACATAAGTAGGATCCACTGTAATTCGTGATTCCACCATCTTTTCTTTGTTTAAGCCGACGAGGTTGAAATATAACTGCGTATTTTATGCGATTGATATGTACGCTGATTTTTTTAAATTCAGTCTAGCAGATAAAATAAGTAGGCCTACCCCTACCTATTTACTGCTCCTGTGGTTCTCAACCTGGTGGCATATGACTCTCTTTTGACTCTGGAATATTATTCTAAGAGGCTGCCAGGTGAATAAAGTGAAAAGGTGATTAAGGCAGTTCATAAAAATACAAAAATACAGATATGAACAAATAAAGCAGATGGAATATGCATATGGCGGGGGGGGGGGTGAGACTACCGTTTTGAACCCAGTAGAGCCATTAAATTTACAAAGAAATCAGTTTAAAACCGGTCTCCGCCGCATTAGCTGGCATACTGGGTAAACGACGAGAGAGACCAGTATGCCGAGAAATTTCAGTGACAGAACCTGGAAAATTCTTAAATATCTATAGACCATATTTCCCCAAACTTTTTATTAAATCGCCCCCCCCCCTTTTTCAAAACCTTTCTCTTCGCATTACCCCTTAACCCAAGCCAACTCATAGGATCCTATACAAAATCCAAAGCTTCTACCGCCTCCGGATCATTCCATCACCGCCAGGTTGGCAATATTGCCCACTTTGGGAAACACTGATCTAATCTCTAAAAAAAAATCAATTGAATTGACTGATTTGAACCCAGTGTTTCCTCTCCATTTTTAATCCTTTCTGTTTTACGAAGTGCTTTCAGGTACATAGTTTCAAGTTATAACTTAATTTTTCATTTTGTTACCACAAATCTCAATTAATTTAAAATGTCGGATATTAAGCATATTCGTTCGTAGATTACACGAATTAAATGTGAAGAATTAAAATGTGTTAATGTGTAAGAGTGGAGTGAGCAGAGTGAAAAATTAATGAATTTCATTGCAAAATATAATTTTGTTCAAATTACAAGCAGTATATTTCTTGAATCTTTGAACACGCAGAAAACCTGTATCCCCTACTATGTTGACATTAATTAAGTTAGAGCAATGAGTGAATGCTCAATTTTTACTATCGTTATCAAATTCCCACGTAAAACAATTTGTTTTCAACGAAAAAAATATTTTTTATTCTTATTCTCTTATCTATTCCGTTCTTCATAACTTTATTGTTATCGAACTTTTGAATGTATTCTGTGATCCTTATTGTTGTTCCAGAGTCTACCACGAAGCTGGGCTGGAAGAGATCTCGGCAACGGGATAAGTCCAGTGGCAAAGTTCTGGCGTTCATTCATTCATGTAATCCTTATTGAACATCACTTTTTCCGACATGCGGAAATTATACAAGTACAAACATTTGAATAGCTGGTATCCCCAATTTTTAAGGCATGCCGGCTGATGCGGGGGAATAGCATATGGAAAAAAGGTCTCGCTCCTTGATGTGGAAGCTCACGGTTTAGGTTGGGGGAGGGCATGAGAAGAATATAAGGTCGAAATGGAGGGTCATGAGCGAGAGAAAAATGAATGAAAAAAATAAACACACTGCACTAATCGATTGGTGAGGGACAATTCTAGGTTGTGGTGTCGCAGGGAATACGATAAACATATTGGGGTAAATCGAGAAGCTAATTATTTTTAGATAAGGCAACCATAAATATCTATATGGGCATTGTATTTTATCATGTATATATAGACTTTCGTTTTTTCTGTATTTTAGAAGTATATGTATCCATATTTATTATGGGCATCTTTTTCTCAGCCACCTCGTTGGGCATTTTGCCTGTTGTGGCCTTGTATTTGTATTTGTATAATCCACGATATTAGTTATGGTTCAGGAACACGTATCTGGATCATTTTTATTTCGAACTCTTCACATTACGACATATTGCCGCAGTAAACTTATGTGTATATGGGGTGATTCCATAATTGCCCTTTGCCGCATATTATTGGCGAACCATTGATCCTAAACGTATACTTCCAATTAGAAAAAAGTATCCAAATAACGTGTGGAGCTCAGATACGTCATTCAGGTTGCAAAGGGTTGAATAGTTATTGTAATAAAAAAATTAACTTTTCATACGAACACCCTGTCCTAAAAATTCCAATTATAAAGTTGTTACCCTGTCTCTCCTGAGGGCAACAAAAAAAATTCCACGTGTTTAAAGGCAATATTTGCTGAGATTTCTGAGTTCAAATATCTCAGCGAATATTGCACTTAGAAACTTGTGATTTTTTTATTGGTGGCCTCAGAAGAGAACACACAACAAATTTCTAATTGGGTTTTTGAGGCCAAGGTGTCCGTATCAAAAAGTTGATTTTTTATATTTTAATAACTATATAATAACCCACATACAACCCCTTGCAACATGAGTGGAATCATTCTGTATACATCATGTGATGTAACTTGTATTACATCGAGTATGCTCCATATAATAATTTATTTTTCTTGTCACTAAATACCGTTTCTTACTAAATAGAAAAGAAGTGGAGTAAAGTAACTTAGACGTGGGTAGTTATAGTAAAAATCCTCAGAGAAAGAGAGAGGGAGATAGATACTCGTGTGAAATGAAAGGAGAATTGGACTCCATTGAGATGCTTTTAAGGAGAATCGATGCCGATCCTCCTCTTTATCCGGAACCAAAAAAGGAGGAAACTCGTACAAAGAGAGTTTGAGAGCAAAATCATGTGCTACTCAACGGAAGAGGCGTTTCTTACAACTCACGTTAGCTTCCATTTCTAAGAATTTATTTCTATTACTCGTTTTCTATTTAGAGCTTATTTTTACCGGATCAAATCCTCATATATCAAAACACATTCTACGTCGATTTTTCTCTTGGTGCTCTTTAAAAAAGTATACATAGAATATGTCATAAACAATTGCATAATATATTTCGAAAGTTGCTGCTTTATTACGGTGAAAAGCAGAGGGAAAGTAATACATTTACTATTGATACAGCAAATGTTCAAATAATGTAAATTTTTCATGTGATGCTTGATGCCGTTCAGTTTTGTTAATGTGTCTATCGAACAAAACATTTTTTAGATGATCCCCAAAAATAAATATCACATAATTACAGGCTTGTTGAATGAACTAGTAATGTTCCAAAATAACTGTAAAGTAGCCGCTAAACTGGTGCAGTAAATTCTGCTATAGAGCATTCATGGTCGCACCACACAGTGACTTTTTGGTTAATGGACAGGAAACTGTCATAGCGTATGTGTACTTTCAGTTGTCTAGATTCTACAATTTTGCATATTAACATTAACCTTTAGCGGCAAATATTACACCCAATTTTTCCTATAAAACTAAATTGCATTGCTTCACGTAAAATTTCAAAATACATATTCTGACTAGTGACTTTTATTTTTTGAAATCTGAACTTTTAATTATAATCATTATAATTACATTAAATATCATAATAATATTTAATTGTACCCTTCATTTTACAAGTGTTCTAGCGTATGTGAATGACGTATTACTAAATCGATTGATTAGTATGCCTATAGGATACTTGGAGTTGAAAACTAAGCGTGTTTATATGATCTTTGTTCTCAAATCAACTACGGACCTATAAATCTTAGCATAAATATTTGTTATTTGAATTTTCGGATGACTATTGAAAGGAAATCTTAATAACACATGGTTGTTTTAAAAAAGAAACAAAGAGCGTTTTATTTTTCTGATCCTCTATTTACGTAAACGTAATATCCATTATGAAATACATGTTTAATTTTAAATTTTAAATTGAAGCATGGCACACGATAAATCACACGTAAAAAAAATTGTATTCTCAAGATGTATACCGTACAGCTTTTTTATCATATTTGTTGTTTAAACAAGAAAAATAATGTAGGAGTGTCTCTCCTGTGTTTGCAATTTCGTCACAGAGTTTTTCCTGCCAATCAGTGGCATATACAGAAAAAACAACTTGACCAAGTCTCGATACATTATCAATGAATCTCGTTTTCCTCTATTTTTCCTAGCGTAGGCATTAAAGAAATTGTACCATACAACCCTTTTCCTTGACTCTTTGTGTCGTTTTCCTCTATTACTTTGAAGGAAAAGAAAAAAAGAAAGCAACAAAGTGCACCTCTTTTACCGAGCGCTAAGCTATAATTTAGTCAACGTTCAATCTAAAATTTTTAACAACAGGATTTCATTACGTCGTAGCAAATATGTGACGAAAACTTTGTGTTGAAATTTATATATTTAAGCAAGAAAAAGATTATGAGTACATAGGAGTTAAAGCTTTTACAACGTCCAAATGACCTCTTTGCTCCTGATATTAAATTTTTTTTTTAAATTTTAAATGGTTTTAATGATTCTTTTTTAGTTCAGATTTGAGGTGTGCGAAAGGGTACCTAATGCAATGATCTTAGTAAAGATGTCGATTCTAATTAATTTATTAATTCATTTTTTCAATTTTTTTAATTTTTAAAGGACATTTTGACATACAATAACAAAAATCAATCCAAAACATTTTTTTAATAGCTAGTTTTGGCTCAGGTTTGAAGAGCTTAATAGCTTTATTTTCCTACAGATAAGATCGTATAGGAATCGATTAAAATTTTAAACTGGATAATCAAAATTTTTTGATCAATTAATCGACTGACTGATCGAATATTTTCAAATGCTAACCATTTGATAACAAATTACTAATTGATTAAGTAATTACTAATTGATGCCATAAAAATATATTTCATTTTATACTTTCCCTATTTCATAGATTTCAACAAATGCAGGAACAGATTAAGCTATCAAAAGTCGCCCGCTTGATGCAATTTATGATTATATATGCTGAACATGTAAAATATTTGTCGTATCGTGAATCTCTTGCCGGCTGATGCTTTCCGAACACGAAAACTTTTGTCAGTTTTATCGAATGAATAAGGTCAATTTAAAACTTTTAATTAAAAATATTAATCGAATTGATCCAGTTGGTTAAATCAACAAAAATTTTTAACAGCGTTAAAAGTATTTGGAACTTGTGGATGCTTGTGCACGCGTCCTGATCATTACACGTGAAATTCTGATTTCTGAATTAATTCTGTGCTCTGAGACCCGTGCCATAAATTGCCATAGGTGCGACGTCACTGACTGCTGTTACCAATTGATCAAATAATTAACCCGATCAACCAGTCCAGCCCCAATTTTGATATACTGTTTTAAATTTTGTGGAAAGAAGTTTTGAATTCAAGTCTTTAGATACATCAAAACCATACGCAATATATCCAGAGTATTTATTTGAAATTTGTTTGTTCAAAGTTATACAGTAGGCCCTACTTGAATTTTTACAAAAAAAAGTTTTCTAGTGTGTTCCGTTAAAATCATTTTTTAAAATTATTATTAAATTTATCATTAAACGCAGTTAAATATTAGCTGTTAATTTTCTTGTTACACACGTGGTTTTCAAACTTCATTAACTATCGACACCAAAATTAACGATTTTTAAAAACGGGATGGTGTTACTGATATTTTTTTTAAAATAAGAACTGAATGTGAAAGCCGGATAGTAGATAGAAGTATCATTCCTGGACTTTGTCGTTGTAAAAACACTCACTTCTGAGATTTATAATTAAGAAAGAGATCAAAATGTTTGATCACTGTTGAATTTCAAATTTAGATAGTTTTCCCGAGGTTATAATCAATACATAGGAGAGAGACAATAATTAATCTTCCTTTGAACACAGTTAAAATTAACCCTCAAATGCGACGCTTTGCATATATATGAAGCTTTTTTTGAAACTCGAGTTGCTATATCAATTTCACGCATTAAAAAAAATGTCAGGAAACGAAGGGATTGCATAATACTAACACACACACACACACACATATACATATATATATATATATAAGAATATAAAGAATATTTTCAATATAAAAATAAAAATTCGAGTAATAAGGGTTTAAGGGTTAAAATATTTCATCATGTAAGAAAAAGAAATGTGAGGATCTGATAAATGTGTGTGTGTGTGTATGTGAACAACGAAAATTTTGAAATGTTATAATAGTCAAACTCGGTTATAATGGCATAATGGCATCGAAGATTCCACGAAAATTTGTCGTGATAACCGAGGTATCAACTCCAGAGCCGTAACTAGTATTTTTGCCGCCCCCACAAATTTAAAATTCGATAATTTTATATATATAATGGTGTTCTTTCTTCCCTTCTAAAAAACTGCCGTCCCCTAAATATTGCGACCCGGGGCATCCCCCTTCTATTTCCTGCGCTGGTCGCTACAACCGAGGTTGACGTCTTTAAGACATTTTTTGACGAAAAATATAATCAGAAGCAATCAAGTACTGTGCATGAAGTTTTTATTTCTTTATGATTAGGGGGGGGGGAAGGAGAACCACATTTCATTGGGAAAAAAGGGAATTGGGATAATTAATAGGGAACATTGCCGATTTTCGCAAAACGAGTTGCCAAACGTCGGCGAAATTGCCAAATTTTGCTTATAAATTACCCTTTGCGAGAAATACAGTAGGTTACTACAAGTCTGCTAAAATGTATTTCTGGAAAAGAAAATAACTTGGCAAATATGTGAGATGAATATTTGATCATCGTATTCATTACGATGCAATTTATAAATTGTGCAAATTACCTTCATTCAAATCGGGGGCGGGGGGGGGGGACTCGTAAAAGGAAGATCAATCAGAGGAATGACCATCACAGCAGTAATGGATCTGATTGTGCATTTTCTTTACATGACATATCTAAACCAGAACCCTAGCAAGATGGAGAACCCGCTGAAAAAGCTTGGACAGGAATTAGTCACTGCTGCTGTTCTCGCTTCTTCTCTGTGAAGGTGGGCATGATTCAATCAAAGACGAACATGATGAAATGATGAATGTTATCGTGGCCCAGCAGATAGATGTTACGGTTCTTAAACAAATACAGCTCGGAATGTTTGCTGTGGTAAACGTTGTGGAATGTTTTTGGTGAAAAAATATGTCAAGAATTTTGTTGGTAAACACACTCAATTATCGTCTCTTATCGTCGTACGACTGACATAGACAAAATAATTTTTCGCTTCTCAAACGTACCTGATGAAGCTTAACTCAATGTACAAGACATCGAGCACATAATTAACCTTCCTTACGATAAAAACTGTGGCATATTTGCGTTTTCTTAGGAAAATGTCAAAATTTTCTTTGAATTTAGTGGATTTTAAACTTTCCGATTTTAATATTTTGAATATTTTTTTGTACTTTTCTGAAAATAAATAATTAATACTAATGTACAAAATGTTTTCCATATTTGCAGTTTAAACAATGTTTTTTTGGTGTTTTTTCGGTGATTTCCTCTGGTTTCAAAACAGTTGGAAAAGTTAAGGTGTTTCCAGGGTAACTTTGCCAATGCTTTTTTTTTTAAACTTGTACATGTTTACCTAAGTTTTCATGTTTCCACAGATTGCCAAACTAGAGATTAAGTCTAATTGTTTTTGATGGTTTTTTGCATTTTCATGTGTTATCGGTCGATAACCAGTTGAAAGAAAAACAATGAGGCAAAGTTGTCCTGGTTGACGATAGTAATCATTTTCAATGAGCAGGTCGAAGCGTCAAACATGCAAGTCTTATTTTCCACGTTAGGTATAAATATAACAGATGAATATTCCTTGGATGTGATCAGTTCTAATCCTAAGAGTTTCTTGGGAAAACGTGATTGAAACGAAAACAAAAACGACGAAAAATTTGTTGCTATATACGAGGGGGGTTGTTTTTATAAGCAAATGTTCATTAACATCATTGTCTAAGGAAGTCAGTCCAGATCTAGACCGCCAACTATTCACGTTATAGAATAAATTTCATTAAAATCGAGGTCGTTATAATCGAGTCTAACTTGTTATTTATGCAGTGATTTGTTTCAGCTTCTGTTACTGGAAAAAAAAGTAGTTTGGTGAACAGCACGCGTCTGTCACGAATCATCCCATCTTTTATTTAACGAATTTTTAAAAAAAATAATGCGCTCAAATTTTCGTAGGTCTGAAAGGATTGAATGGAAAGTAATTGCTAGCAAGGTCAATAAAATTGAATATTTACCGTAGTTTACGAAAATTTGAAAGCTAGATTTGACATAGGAAAAAAGTGATTGAATACCTACAATGAGAGAGACCGGAAAGAGGGAATATCCGCACGTCGTTCCTTGTTGGTAATAGTAAAGAAATAATATATAAACATTTATTTATGTGCATATTCTGTATATGTGGGGAGAGGGTGGGGGTGTCCGGATCGTGTGTGAGAAAACGATTCGGCTCGTTGCGTATTTTGAAGATTTGATTTTGGACAATGATGGATAATATCTCGGGTGACGATCCTTTACATTTGTGACTTTCTCCTCTTCACTCACGACTCTCTCTCTTGCTTGCATCACTTATAAATATTCCAGACGAAATCAAGAATATCTGCATGGTTGCGTACTGCCTATATAACAAATACGGCATCCATGCGAAACGATCAAGAAACTGATTGATAAAAAAAAGTCTAATATTCATCTCGAATCATAAAGTAAACTTTAAAAATCAATTTCATAACAAAAACATCCATCAAATATATTCCATCATTCTTTCACTAACTACTGTACGTATAATTTATAGTTATTAGTTCGTAACTGTCAGCCTAATTTATAAACTTTGTCCAGATGCTGTTTGCGGATTTGTCCCGGCAGTACATATACAATGATACCTCGGCTAACGGACACCTTGGCTTACGAAATTTTCGGCTAACGAACATTCTCATGAAAATGGATGCATGTATTAATATAAAACAACTGGAGCAAAATTTCCGGTGCCGATTATCATCAAGAATTACTATCGCTCGAGTAAAATTAATTCTTGTTCACCTCGAAATATTTTTCCAGATGAATCTTCACTTCTCTTTCTGAGAGTTTTGAATCATTTCATGTAAAATGAAAGATCCGGCTAATAGGGTGCATTGAAAAAAAATGTTTTTATTGCATACGTTCTTTCAGTACAAGACTGAGCATCCAACTGAACAGTCTGAACATTCTAAGAGCTTATCTTTTCTCTCTGCATGTATCGGACACAGAAATGAGCTGACCGAATCACAAATGAATGGGGACACCTACCAACTCGACTGCGTTGTGTCAACACAAGCTTTAGTAACTAAAGCTGGTGTTGATTGTGCATACATTAGTGTAAAATAAAATGATCTTTAGTATCTCTCATCTTCCTATAGATTTTCGTTTATCCAATTTTGAAGCTATTAATTTTAGCCTTCTATCAGTTTTAGTCTTTTTTTATAGCGCTCCTTGGTGTTTTAAAAAACGTATCTTTAAATTTTGGGCAGAACAGAAACGAATCAAATTATTTTCCGTAGAAACCTATGGGAAATTCCGTTTCGGCTGACAAACGTGATTCCGGAACGAACCATCTTCGTTAGACAAGGTATCACTGTACTAATATTAAGATGATACAAGAAACAGAAACGTTTCTCTAATCAAAAGTTCTTCACTGATTTGGATTATTTCTCTCAAATACTTTTGTTTATTTCTTTCCTTGAACAAAACTATACGAATTTACTAGTGTCGTGTGGTATCAGGGCAGTCTAAACCCTTTAAGGGGATTGGTGTGCACGCAAATTCTCCAAAAAACACATTTTCCAAGTTATGCGAAATTTTCTGCGTCTAACTGTGTTCAAGTTTTTGTTCTACCTGTACTAAAAATATTTTTAAAATATTTTAATATAAACTGCTGGTAGGCATTATGTATATAAGTATATGCTAAAATGGTTTTCACTAAAAATCCGTTTTTCTCAAAACTATAGTTTTGTTAGATAAGGAGCATCTTTGCGAACTCCGCTCATTCAAATGTCTTGAAACTTTGTGTGAATCTCAACACTATGGGGTTACATACTTTAACACGAGATTTTTTAATTAAAATAATTTAAAAAAGTTTCATGGCACAAAATATGGGTAAATTTTGGTGATTTTTGAAAAAGTTGCATGTTCTTAAAGTTAAAATTCAAGAAAAAATAACTAACAATTAAATCCTAAAAGCTCATGTTAAAGTATGTAACCCCATAGTGTTGGGAGAAAAAAATGTTTCAAGACATTTGAATGAGTGATGTTCGAAAAGATGTTTCTTATTTAACAAAAAACATAGTTTTCAGAAAAATGCATTTTAGTGAAAAACATTAGCATGTGTATAATGCCTGCCAGCAGTTTATATTAAAATATTTTAAAAATATTTTTATTACAGGTAAAACAAACACTTGAACACAGTTAGATGCAGAAAACTTCATAGTATTTAAAAATTGAGAAATTGGAAAAACGTACTTTTTGAGTAATTTGCGAACACTAACCCCCGTAAGCGGCATTGACGAGATATCTCGCCTCCTTAAAAGACTCGTATTCTAGCATTGATAGAATAAGATGCCAAGATATTTTGTAAAGTTGGTTTCTCAATGAAGCACTTTTGCCTATACTCCTCAGCTGCTACTACCACTACTAGGACTACAACTAAACCCCACACGGACCTCGTCCACATTCCTCTGCGAAATTTCGGTACATGTTGGAATGTGCGTGTACGTGTTGTGAGCCTAACATGAAGTTTGTCACTGTTTAATGCTTGTTATGCGTAGTGCTGTCATCTGCCATAATTTTTTCTGACTATGAGTGATGTGAAATTATGGAATAATTGTATCGTTGTAGACCTGCTGCTCTCTGTGGCGGAACTTTTTAAAGGGGAGATCGGCTGGCACTCGCGAATCGAAGTTGCAAAAATCAATACACCCACTTCAGCCCAACATTACTGTGTCGCTGGTAGGATTTGAACCCGGATTGAACAAGGAGATTGACTTAGGTTTATACCTCAAAATTGGGAACCACAGAAAACCAACTTCAGCATATCTTCATTGCGGCGACGATGTGAGTTAGTCACTATGACCACTCGAGCACCCCAGCGACTAGTTCGCAGCTGCTGAAAATCGGAACAAAAACTACTTCATTAAAAGAGATACCGCATTTTTTTAAAGGGAGATTAGTGAATTCTCTGTTTTGCTTAAAGGGTTAATAACATCATATGCTGCCGAAAAGGCCATTTTATGGCCTCACCTTACCCAGATAGAAGAAATTCACTACCAATTTACATACACTTTGATTCCATAATTCCCCTCGCCGCATTTTACTGGCGAACCGTTGATCCTAGAGAGACATACTTCCAATAAGAAAAAATATCAAAATAACGCGTGGAACTCGGATACGTCATTCATATTACAAGGGGTTGTATAGTAATTGAAATATAAAAAAAATTAACTTTTTACAAGAACCAAGACCCAATTAGAAAGTTGTTGCCCTGTCTCTCCCGAGGGCAACAAAAAAATTCACGTGTTTAAATGCAATATTCGCTGGGATATTTGAATTCAGAAATCGGAGAAAAGTTAGGAAAGGGCAGCATAAACGAGGGAAATAAAAAGCATTGTCAATAGTTTCTTTTTTCCTTTCACAACTGTACTTCCGCTGTTCTTTCCCAACTTTTCTCCGATTTTAAAATTCAAATATCTCAGTGAATATTGCACTTAAATACATGATTTTATTTGTTGGCCTCAGGAAAGACAGGGCCACAACTTTCTTAATGAGTTTTCGTGCACAGGGGGTGTCCATATAAAAAGCTAATTTTTTAATTTTAATAATTATACAACAACCCCTTGCAATATGAGTGACTTGCCGCTGTGGTGGTCGAGTGGTCAGAGTGACGGACTGATATCGCTAGGACCCGGGTTCAAACCCCACCGGTGCCACAGAGTTGGTCGGCTGAAGTTGGTTTTCTGTGGCTCCCAACTCCGAGGCGCGAATGCGAGCCGATCTCACCGTTAAAAAGTCTCGCTACAGAGAGCAACAGATATACAAACGGTACAAATATTCAATCATTACATTTCATTTCGGAAATATAAATGGCAGCAATGAAAAAATCAGACACAACACTAGATACGTACTCAGAGTGTTAGGCACACACATTTACACTCACTATGTGGTAAATTGCCCATGTTGATAGGCCTGAGTTGTACCAGATTTGAAAGAAAGGAATAATATGAGTGACATATATCTGAGGTCCCTACGTTATTTGGATACTTTCTCTAATTGGAAACTCTACAATTAACGATTCACACGTAAAATACGGCAAGGGGAATTATGGAATCACCCTGTACATCATCTTACATGGTTGAGGGGTGTAGAGAAGAGCTACTCTTGTTAGCACACAAGACTTAAGCTATGAAGATAGACTTGATTTCTTGAATATGTTTACATTGGAAGAACGTAGGTGTCGGGGGATATGATTGAAATGTTTAAAATTTTCAACGGGATGGATAGGATGGACCATGAATTATTAATATACCGTCAATCAACTGCTTTAACAAGGACGCGCAACAAGGGGGGCATCGTTTAGTAAGGGGCATTTCCAGGTTGTGGTGTCGCAGGGAGTTTTTCTTGTCAATTAATGGAATAGCTTACCTCCGGGGTCGCGAGTCCTAACAAAATATATATGTTCAAAAAGAAGTAGGATGGGATAAATCGCGAAGCTATCCATACGTAGAATAAGGCAACCGTGATCTTTTTTATGGGCAGTGTATTATACAAATACAAGGCCACAACAGGTAAAATGTCCAACGAGGTGGCTGAGAAAAAGATGCTCACAACAAACAAATATGGATGCCATATATTTCAAAAGTAACAGCAATCGAATTAAAAATGCTATTTAGAAAAGTCTCGCTACAGCCAGTTATTAATTTTTTTTTCGTGATTTATGCTCTTTTTTTGGGTTGCTGTATTTTTTATATATATATAGTTATATTTGCATTCATATTTTTCATGGTCATGTTTTTTCAGCCATCTCGTTGGACAATTTGCCTGTTGTGGCCTTTGTGTTTGTATTTGTATTTACTATCGCAAAATTCAACTATGTCTCACTATCTCTCTCATTAGACTCCATCACCACTTCAGGCTCCCGATCCGCGCCCGGGTGGACCCATACGTTAATATGACACTGTGTGATGTTTGCATGTGCAGTATGGAATATATACATACAACATGGCCACAACAGCGTAAGGACGTCTTGTAAGTGCTAATGTGGCTTTATCTCATCAACCGTTCGTCGTAGAGGTATGATTTCAATTTCAAAAATGCTCAAAAGGCGTCAGAAAGTTAAACTGTACCAGTTTTGAGAGTGAAAATACAGCTTGTCACAAAATAAAAAAAAATCTGAATTTTTATACTGTCCCCCTGTATAACTTTCAATTAGATCTCCTGGGCCAACAGAAAAAAATCCATGTTCCATAAAATTCCAAAAATTCCATGTTCCATTCCATAATTGCTAAGATGGTTGAATTGCAAAATTGGAGAAACGTTGTGAAAGAACACTAAAAACTAACGGACAACGCTACTTTCGCTATACTATACGTCCACGATGGATGGTTGATGAGATAAAAGCCGCATTAACACTCACAGAACACCCTGCATACGTTTTTCTTACTCAATTTTTTTTTCAAAACAGCAGAAATTCCTGACGAAATATCAAAGATTTTGATATAAGATGAAACATTAATTACAGCGGATTGATTGACAGCGCGTTTAAATTATAGAACTTTTTCGTGAGAAATTGTTAGTGTAGTCTTCTCAAAATGAGATTTCCGTATAAAATTTCTGATCTAAAATATTCAACGATTTTCAAATAAATGAAACATTTTATTTTTCACTTAGTGTTACTGGAGCGTATCATTCAAGTTGAATTTCACTGAATGCACAGAATATAGCGGTGTCCAATCTCCGACAGCGAAATTGCTAGTTCCATTCTGAGTTTGGGAAAAAAAAAGAGACAGTAAAGACGAATCCATGACCGTGTCGATTGTGAGGAAAAACAAACTTTTCGCTTTTTGAAATATTTTTACGATGGTGAACGAAATCTCGATAAATGTAATTTGAATGTCTGGCGCCCTTTTCTTATTGTTCACAAACTTATTCCCCCATGTTCGTACTCTGAATTTTTTTATTCATTCGGCCGACGCACACGTCTTACCTCCTTGCATTACTTTTACCATAACCATATGACGAATATTTACGAACACACATAAAAATGGAATTTGTATGAAAATCAAAACGCTATCACATATTCGCGCAATGCATGAGAAGTTACAGCGCGTACCGTCCTAATAATTTTCAATAGTATGTAAATAAAACTTTTCGAATGACAACGGACTGAGAAAAACAGATTATTATTAAGAAAAAACAGGTCTCACCTTTTAATCTTGTGTCTTCTTTCGACGACGTGTTTTTGTTTTGCACATACCTTACCTTATAAATGTATTTTACTTCGTTTTATTCGTCTATAATAACAATAATGATAATAACAGCGCATGGGCTGAGGACTGTTTTGTCTACGTATCGACAAGTGTTTTGAAAGTTAGTTTTACAAAATGGAATAAGGGGTGTTTTTTTTACTTTTTCTTTTTGATTTTCAAATGTTCTGTACGATTTGAAATTTTGAAGCCATCGTATGCTATAAACTTTTACAGATATGTGTTGTATGCTTTTTTGAGCGTTTCTTTTTTTTTTTTGGTATCTTTCAAGTCAAAACTGCAAAAAAAAAAAAATTATGCAGAAATTTCGATTATCCTGTTAACATTAGAAATTATTATTATTTTCAAAATTATTTTGCTTTAGGTAAGTTATTTGAAAACTACAGTATAAGGCATCTATATTATGATATCGTAGAGTGGACACAATCTCTATCAATAAAAAGTAAAGATTCGAAATGCTTGGGTGTAAAGGTGCAATAATATATGTTTTCATACCATTTGTTTCCTTCTTTGCGTATTTCTCTAATACATATTTCATTTGTGTATTTAGGAAAATTCCGATATGGTTTGTAGAAATTGTTCAAATGTAAATCTTTGTCTTACGTTCAGGTTTCTGCAGTGCCGTGTTAACGCACAGGCCTAACCGAGCTCGACCCGGGGGGGGGGGGCTAGTGATAATTAGAACTGGTTACAATAATCAAATATAGTAGTATATTTGGGTAATATGGTATTCCAGGTTTTCTTTGCTTTCAGGTACGACCTCCAAGTGGAACAGTGATAAAAAATTTCAAACTGTTTCGATGATGCTATAGAATCGGTGTCTCTCGGTTGTCACCATCATCATGGCTGCTATAGCATAATATTTGTTTTTTTGTCACTTTCAGAAATTTACTTGGGTAAATTTTCAGAAGTGGTTATTAATTATTGGAAATGTACCCAATAATTTGACACTAAGCACAATGCACATCACAAGTGTTGTATTTTATTGTGCGGTGCTGATTTTTAGCTGGCGATTCTCTCCAGTTTTATGGAACGCCATTTTTTCACAGATGGTGTGTCGGGTGATATGGAACAGCCTACTATAAGTATTATCTGCTGAATTGGGCTAGAATATCTCTTCAAGATGGAACGTTTAGTAAGATAGAAGAGATCTGGAAATAATGTGTATGTCTTATTCTCTGTGTGCCCACCTTGACTGTTTTAGGTCAGAATATCAAGATTGCATTTGCCACTCTTGTAAATAGACTATGTACACCACCACTATTATCAACTATAAAAAAAAAGGATGAAAATTTTTTTTTCATTTTCATCGACTCATTAAATCTTGTTTCTGATCAATTCAAATTAGTTTTCTTCATTGTAAACCCCCTATTCCATATTACCCGATTATCCCATACTATCCTATGAAAATGATTTTTTTAAATACCCTTTTCCTTGGTTTCAATATTTATTTTAAATACGATACACTTGTCAGTGCAAAAACAAGAAACAAAATTTTATAGAACTACAGGAATTTCTAGTTTTTAACTATGTTTCAAATTGGAATAATTGAAAAAATAAAAGTAGTATGCTATATAACCCGAATGTACTATTATTTATATATGGATTAGTAGGTTGGCATTTCTAGCCCGGTAAGGGTGCCTCAGAGAAATCCCTTTGCCTGAGGGCCAGTGGTGCTACTAAGACGGCCCTGTTGTTACATTTTTTTGTTCCTTTTAACATACTGAAGTGAATACAAGACAGATTTAATAATCAGATATTCCATTTCGGAGCTACTCCTTGCTGGTTCGAGTATCGTAGAACATGACAAAAAAGTAGGAAAGAACAACAAAACAACAGAAGATGCCAACCGGCATGTAGAATGACGGCTTCTCAATTTTTGATCGTAAATTTTGAATGTTTCCATAATAGCGGGGGCAGTCACCCGGTATACGACACGTACAGGGAGAGAGTCTTGGAGTGGTGATATATTCTGGTAGACACCCTATGCTGCACCTTCTCCCTGTCGATTCTTACCTCACATAAGATCTTATCTGCCGCGAAATCTTCTAAAATCGCCGAATTCGAGTCAGGCGATGTTATTTTCGTCCACGCTTCGCTGAATTTTAGCTGCGCGCGCGCGCGTGCAATTTCTTATTCTTACTCTTTCTTTATTATTATTATTGTTTTTATTTATTTATTTTCTTGCTTTCTACGCTGTTGGGGGTAGAAGAGGCAAATGTGAAGTGGGGATGGAGGCCCTGTGCGAGAACAAGAACAACAAGAAGAAGAAGGTTGTTGGTTGCAGAGCTCGGTCATTTCCCTTGATTCTTTCGAAGTTGTAAATTCAGGTCCCAGTCATTTCTACGCCGACAACTGCAGTGCGTACATCGTGTGTGCACATACACACGCACATGCATAACTAGACAGACACAGACTCAGAGAGAGAGCGTCTTTCTGGCAAAAGGGGATCCTTGATTTGCGAGTTTTTGATGATCCCTAAGCACAAGTAGCCCTAAAATAAATACTTTCTGTAGAATTTGTTTTTTTACTTCTTTGCTCGTTTTTATTTTTCTATTCGATCGTTATTTTTTCTTCAGATATATACAGTATATATGTAATGAAGATTTTTCAAGAACATCTGTCGACCTCGTAAAGATATCTAACTTTTCTTTTATACATAGCAAACCGAGCGAATTAATTAATGATTTTTTACAGGTGCAATTAGTGGTTTTATCGGCTTACAAGAGCCAACCCAATTAATGAAACTGTACGGACGAAATTGTTCGTTTGCGGAGACGTGGAACTTATTTCGTTTTCTTCCTTTTTTTCCTTTCTTTTTTGTTTCTTCCGTACGTCTTTCTTTTGTGATTTAAGACATGGGATCACGACAAAAAAAGTCGGCAGTGGATACATGTTTATATGGCTGAGATGCTGTTCGGTTTGCTAGTTATGTTTCCTTCTTTGTAGGCTAGTCCTTGTTAATGGCGGTTTCTCTGTCTCGAAGACATTAAGTTCCCTAAATTTTCAATCGGAGTCATAAATTTCCAAGGGAATAATATGTGGAATAACCTTTCATACCGTGATAAACGGTTCCATGTACCGCAACTTGCATTTTATAAAGATTCTGTTACTCGAGAAATAAAAAATCAAGCCAGCACGTTTGCATTCGAGCAGTGATGGTATCGATCTCGATTCCTTTTATTTGCCAAAATATTTCGATCGCAATCGACAAATCCGAGACTGAGCAAGAAAATTTCGTTAGATGAAATATTCAATAAGATATGCATGTTGGGATGTTCACCTTCCATCAGATAATGGTTTTCCTATTTTTTGGTTTCATTTGACAGGTCGACAAAAATTGTCTTCAATTTCCATTAAATCTGTGTCTTAAAATCATAAAAATAAAGGAAACTAGAACCTTTTCAGTAATTTGTAGAATGCAAAATTACTAGGGCTGGGAATCGATTAAAAAATTTAACTGGTTAATCAAAAAAATATAATCGATTAATCGAATTTTAATCGAATAATTTTTGTGACCATATATATTAATAGATTCTATAAAAATATATTTTATTCATTTCATTCATCTATTCGGTAGATGGAAACAAATATAGGAATAGGTTAAGAAATTAAGGCTGCCCGTTTCAAGCAGTTTAATATGCTGAACATATTTTGTCAAAACCTTTCATTTCTTCACTCGAATCTTGTCTTTTTTTTAAATCTGTTATTTTTGGATATTATTCCATGATTTCGAAACTACTTTCGATTATTTTGCTTTTTTCCCCAGAAACTCCTCTCGAATGGTACTTGTGAGGAGATAAGCTGATGCTTCCAAGAATACGAAAAACTACTGTTCATAACGGAGACAATAAATTGTGGTAGTCTTCTAAAACTCCCATCAAACTCAATTTGAAACTCAAATCATCAATAATCTAATATTTGATGAAAATATTGATTCAAACATTTTTTAAATATGGTCACTTATCCAAAACGTTCAGTACAGGACATGATTTATGACTTCACTAATCGGTTTTTAAAAAGTATCGTATTAATTTACAAACTTTTGATAAAAATTTTAATCGAATTTTAATGGAATTGATCGAGTCGATTAACTCAACTGAAATTTTTAACTGCGATTAACAATTGATCGATTAACCGATGCGATTAATCAATTAATCAGAACAGCCCTAAAAATTGCATTTTCATTACTTCATTACTTATAAAATAATAAAATTATTATACAATTTCATACATTTAATTTGGAATAAATAATTTCCAAGTTTTGCGTGGTGAGGAAAAGTAAAAACAATGTTAAAAAAAAAATTAATGGAAAATTATCCAAAAAACAAAACATACACGGGAATCAGGTTTCCTTCTATATAGGGCGATTCAAAAAAGATAGAAAAAAATTTACGAGTTGGTAGTACAGTAAAACCCCTCTTAACGGACACCCCTCAGATGCGGTCACCCCTCTTTTACGGAGAAATAATAATTTCCCTTTGTATAATAAATGCCCCTGATTAACGGTCACCCTTTTTTACGAAGGAATTTTTTTTTGTCCCGTTGGTGTCCGTAAAAGAGGGGTTTTACTGTACATATCAAACCTTTATCATCACAGTTTTTGTGTCGGAAATGAAAGTTAAAGGCGCTACATGGTGCTTACCCGTTGGGAAAGTGGCCACTCCATAAACTTCAAAGCATAATTTTGGTACTGATTTTATGGTTCAAGAAGACAATTACATAATACATATGGTTCAAGAAGACAAAAAGTCCGTTGAAACTTTAAAAATTCATAAAAACCGGAAAAATAACCGAAATAAAAAACGGTTTGCACGCTAGGTCACGGGAACTTTTTAAGACAGGAAAAAAATATAATTAAAAAACAGCCGATAGGTGGCGCTGATACGAGCGACTTCGGTGGAAATATGCAATGAGACGGTTATAAGAACTTGCGCTCCTAATCCACAATCTGTTCACCGTTGTAAACAGTGTATGTGAACAAGGAGTGTGAAGGATAAAGCTTTGTTGATGAAGTTGCTTTACGCGAACCAGGAATTAGTGACCATTGCCTTGCGTAAATTGCGAGTTCAGAAGAATGTGAGGACTGAAAAAGGGCATTTAACAGCGACAGGCCTCATAAAGCTTGTTCAGCTGTTTGAGGAAACTGGAACGTTGGAGGATCGTGTAAGAGCCGGACGACCATTTTTAAGGAAGGCACGTTCACCGCGTGTTGCAGCCGAAATGGAAGCGTACGCGTCCGAATCAGCTGCAGGGACCAGCAGTGCTCGTGAAGCTGCCAGACGCTTGGTCTTACCACCATCTTCGGTACACAATATTTTTCATGGAATCCTTGATCTGTACCCATACAGACAGCAGTCGTGCCATGAACTTTTACCAGCGGATACCGTACACAGGGAAGCATTTGCGAGGTGGGCTTTCTCCAAAATCAAACAGAATCCCACCTGGGTCTTTAACATCTTGTTGACAGGTGAAGCTCATTTCCCGCTTCATGGCGACGTTAATACCCATAACTGTCGCATCTGGGTGACGTCTAATCCACGTGAGTACACTGCTACTCGGTCAAGGCATTCCTGATACAGACGTTCGGGTAAGACAAAATCATTAGCAGGCGTTGCAGGTTCCCATGGCCTCCTCGGTCTCCAAATTTGACACTGGCAGACTTCTGGTTATGGGGATATTTGAAATCCCGGGTGTATCGATCCGGTCCATCCAATCTGTCGGAACTGAAAGATGCGATCCGCCGAGAGGTGTCATGTATACATCCCGACCTGCTGCACTCTGCCGTTGCTGGATTTGTGACTGGCCTGCAATGTGTTATCCCCGGTGGTGGTGGTCATGTGGAACACATACTGCTGTAAATAAACGATTTGGAGGCATTCTGTTCGTTATTTGCGTAGCTTTTCTTTGACTTGTGTACGTCAGTGCCACCTATCGGCTGTTTTTAAGTTTTTTTTCCTGTCTTAAAAAAATTCCCGTGACCTAGCGATGCTAACCCTACAAACCTTTTTTATTTCGGTTATTTTCCCGGTTTTTATGAATTTTTAAAGTTTCTACAGACTTGTTGCCCACCCTGTATATGAAAATTTCTTCTGGGGAATTTTGTTTGAAGGAATTTTTTTTCTTCTTTCTTAGAAGAACCCTTAGGCAAGTTTTCGTATTTTCAAAATGTACTGCTGGAAAAGTGCGCGGACATGCCTGGTCTGTGCGAGAGAGTTCGTCAATCCTGCTGCAAGACGTACATTCGGGTTAATAATCACTCTTTGGAGCCATTCTTGTAATTATTAATTATTAAATGTCATTTTGTAACTTCCAAATTTCTTGTGTTTCTTGTATACATTCTTGTGTTATCATCTCACTTCATCAATTTCATCATTAAGTACGCTATAGGACCTTTACGTTTAATTTCAAACCCAGTAAACTGTGACGATAAATAATACATACTATCACCTCGTGTGTACTATCACCTCGCAAAGTTTGGTCTATATTTGTAATCACCCTGCATATATACAAGGTGTCAACTCTTACCATTGTTCAACAACTAATTCCTAAATCACCAGTCTTTAGGAAACTTCTAGTTGCAAAAATGTTTAAAATATTGTCACCAATCATTCTGAAAGTCGTTCAAATAAAAAAATATATTTTTGAAAAAGTTACGAAATTGAATTTTTTTATACAATCTTCGGGCTCTATAAGTCATACCTAGTGAAAAAAATTTCATGCAGTGACATTTTTAACAAAAACGTTATTTTGAGGAAGCTTATGAAAACCTATATGTTTATAACCTATATTTATGTTTTTTTCAGATTTTATTCATTGACATAACATTAGGAGTCGCAAGGGTACTTCTGATGATTAAATTGATCAAAAAATGATTTTGTGCATGGCCCCATTTCTCTTCAAAACAACAAGGTGCTTAAATTTTAGCTGTAACTTTTTGGTTCGAACGATTTCCAAGACTATTTGTGGCAAAATTTTAAATATAATCTGTAACTGGATTTTTCCTCTAAGACTAACAGTTTAGGAATTAGCTATTGGGCAAAGATAACGCTGAACATATTTGTGTGTATATATGTATATCAATACAGAAGATATTTTATTTATTCTAAAAATTTATCACTATATAAGTAGTCATACTTCATAAAAATTGTTTCCCTTGTTGAGGATTCAGAAGACATCAAATGATTTTCTTCCTGTAAAATAAATCAGAAAATGGTCATACGAAAAAATTCCACCTTTTATGTAACATTAATTTATCATTAAATTTGATTGACATCCACATAAATGCTTCAAATTTAAAACAACGTTTTTGACATTTGTGAATGGTTTACCTAAGCAGGAAAAACGGTGGAAAAAAGTTGTTTTATCAAATAATCTACCTGTGTATAAGCACACGGTGCGTATATTTATCGAGTCTTTTCTATACCGTGCTGAGAATTTTGTACAATATTTTCATGTCTCATATATCGCGTTTGTTTTTTTTTTCTTTCTTTTGTTGAAATTTCGTTCAGGATAACAGAAGAAATTAATGCGAAACGCAAGTACAAAAAAAACCCTAAAGGAAAATTTTGTAAAAAAATAAGGAAAAACTTGGTCAGAGAAGGACAGCTTTGTTCATAATCGTAACGATTTCGAGATCAGTCTTTGATAAGTCAAATACCGGGTAGACAATAATTTTCTAGGTGATAATCTCGAGCTCATCTACACGGAAGAGGAAATTCAGTTGACAAGACAAAAATACATTATTATGATTACGATTCAAACCCGACAGATCCATCTACAATTCTACATGAAGGTCTATTCCAGAAAAAAAAAAAAACATCGTCAATTTTCTCGTCAATTCTTATTCAGTGTAGATCACCAGTTAATATACCATCGATCTCAAGATGTATTACAAATATTCCTAATAGAGGAATTTGGATGTTCTATAATTTTCTATTCAAATACACAACATCGTGTTCTTTATAAACTGTCAAGAGAAAATTCGCTTAGTATCACTGCCATTTTTTCTATTAAGATTTTATAAACCCCGACGCACGATTAACTGTGCTTATTAGTAACTTTTCATTTCGATAAGAGAAAATAAATAGATTAAAATTTGTCAAATATATAAGAAAGAAATAAGTGGCAAGTGATGAAATACCTCGATTGTTTAAGATATAGTAAAACTCCTCTTTTGTGAACACCAGCGGAAAAAAATTCGTCCGTAAAAAGGGGTGGCCGTAAAAACGAGGGAGGGGAATCTTATTGAATAGTCCAAAACAGCGTTTCTCAACCTGAGATCCGCGGACCATAGGTGGTCTGCAACGACGGCACAGGTACTCCACTGGCAGACTTGATAATTCAATTCTAAATGAATGAAAAATTATTTACTTATTTTAATTAATATTAGGGTCATTCTCATGAAATTGGACAAAATAATAATAAGTGGGAAAACGGTGTTTATTCACGATTTTAGTGAACATTACGAATTCAAATAAGCATTGTTCTATAGTCATTGGATATAGCAGGCCGACGCATGCGACATCTTTACCATTTTTTGTGGTATATCAAGCTCCCCTCTACTATTGCTAACTCCCCCACGATCTCCGATTTCTTGTCAAATGTTTCAAAGCATATGTGTAATCTACCGCGTCCTCTTGTATAGTCCTTGGGCCAACAATATTGCATAAACGAATAAATGGCCATAGGTGAGATGGTCAGTAACGTCACAAGCTTCGTGCGGAGAGACTTTCTTCTATAGGTGGTGTTGGCACGGTGCGAAAATTCAGGGAACACGGTGAAAGCACTGATGTTATTAGACGTTTTCAGACGTTATCAAAAACTGGTTAGGAATTTAGAGATACATTAGAAGCGATTTCCAGCGAAATATAATGAAATATCGTTGTAACGATTTCAAAATCTCTTCAAAAACTCGTTGTAGAGATATTTATCGTTGTATTGAGCATCGTTGTAGCGAGGTTTCACTATATTATGTTTGTAAATGTATAAAATCGTGCATTCGTGATCAATGTGGCAAAAAGCATCATGGATGAGATGATTATTCAAGATGTAAAGTTTTATTTTATATTTTTTTTATGATGAAATTTTTTCCCATATTTATTTAAAGAAATGCCACCCCCAGGTAGTGTAGCATTCCGTGACAAAGATAAAGTAGCGTGTATTCTTTCCGTTTGCTGGAAATCCTCTTACTCAAGCATCGCATTTGCACACAATAGGAATCAGAATGGAGGGTAGAGAAGGTGTTACTACTACTGGTGGGCTACGTAAGCAACGGTACTCTTTCCTTGTCATTCGCGTTACGTTATTGCTACAACGTTAAAGAAAATAAGAAAAAACTATGATGAGACACCATGATCATAGAACATTTAATATAATAAAATTTCATCCTATTGGATTGAAATTTACACTTTTTTTTATTAATTACATTGCCGGGTATTGCTATGAAGACCGCGGGCGTAGTTCGCTATCGCATGCATTTTTCTTATACAACATACCTTCTCCGCCCACAAATACCCTATTTTTTAAATAGGTGGTCAACAAGCATGAAATGTTTTTTATTACGTATTTTCTTGGATATAAAAATCCATCGATTATGGATTAAAAATTATTATATTGTTCACAACATTCATCGAGAATATACAAGCACCCGATACAAAATTTGAACTAACTTCTAAAAACAGTGAAACATACATTCACAGATCGTGCTGTTGTTTATTGTTGAAATTTTATTAAATTCCAGGACAGATCAAATAGCTCTCTAAGAGCTGTATAGTACATGTATTATTTTATTGCATTGGTTTTCTTTTATATTTGTTTTGTTCTGTATGTTATTGTATTTCTTTTTTTTTCTTTTTTTGCAATTCAAAAAAAGCAAAAAACAATGGAATAGTCTTAGTATGGATTATATACCTCTGCGCACGCATTATGTGCGCATTTTTTTTTTCTGAGGGATTGGAATGGAAATAAATATGTTGCAAAATTAATATGCAAAAATAATGCTTAAAAGATTTATGGATGGCGTGTAGATGCGAGTAGGAAAAAGTTGATATATTTTGCATGAAAACATGTCCAAGTACCTCTCTATTCCTTAATATTCTCACTGGCACATCCACGAGATATCTCACCTTCTTAAAGGCCTCCATTTTAGCAATGACAAGCTCAGATAATTTTTAAAGCTGATTTCTCAATGGAACGCATTTTCGTATTTAACTTACATTGTACCTGCTAAAAATCGGAATAAATCCTACTTCATAAAAAAAGATATGGTATTTCACAAGGGAGGTTCAATGATTTTATTATTGGCAGATGAAATTTGCATATGCAGATAAATTATTTTCATATGCAGATGACTATTTTTTTAAAGTAGTGAAATTCTTTTCTGCGGATTAAACCCAAAAAATAACGGTACCATTATTATAGGAATATTTTAATGACTTGTAACCGGATGATTATCGTTAGCAAAATTAGGTTTTTTTAAAGAAACAGAAAAAAAACCGCTACACTCTGTGTTATCTCTCAGAATAAATTAAGAAAGCACATTAAATATAATAATTCAATATTGCAGTGGATCGCACTTATAACGTTTCTCCGCTTAGTACAACTCATTTTCGTGGTTCCAACTCTCGCTAATACTCATCGAGCTTTCCAGTTTAAAGCGTTTTTCTTCTTAAAACGTTTTTCACGACAGTTATTTGAAAAACGTTGTAGGCGTGATCCACAGTAATTGCTTTTTTTAACAAAAAAAAGTATCATTTGTTAAATAATTTTCCAGAGGGAAAAAAAAAAGATCTATTCAGCTTGGGAAAGCGAAAAATCCCTTCTTATTCAACTGTTTCAAATTTAGTCAGGGAATTTTCACAATTATGGCACGTTTTTCACAAAAATTACGGTAACTGCAGGTGCAGAAGCAAGGTACACATCAAAACCTACGAGATTTTTGTCATAAAATAACAAAATATATCGGTTACAAAGTCCGAAGACTGGCTGCTTCGTATATCGGCCAGACGTCAACCACTGGCCATTCGAGAAATAGGTATGCAGTACCGTGACAGGCAACAAACATGCTGTGTTACAAGGGGTAAAAAACGATCGTTTTTTGAAATGAAAACGAGGATTAGTGTTTGAAGAATGTTTGCGCTTCGTGTTCATCACGTTATACGAGATGATGTTAATATATTCAGTCTCCTTTCGTGTCAGGATTTGTCGGAGGAATCTTAAAAAAAAAAAATTAAGCTAAAAAAAAAGAAAGAATAAAAAGGTCTCCGTTTGCGTTTGAACGCACTAACAAAGCAAAATTCGAGATAAGATAAAAAAGGGGGGGGGGGGTTGGAGAAAAGATAAGGAGACGCATTATAAGAAGAAGATCTACCTTTTTGAGTTTTTTTTTCTTTCACTCCGTGCTTTTCTCCCTCCAATTTCAACATCATCAGAATTTCTAAACCGTGACAAAAGCGAAAAAAAAGAATATTCTTTGCTCGAAGAAATCCACACAAGACCGTTTTTGTTTCTTCTTTTTTTATTTTTTATAAAACTCTTTCTTGTCTCTCAGTGCAAAACTTCTTTTCCACGAAAGAATGAAAATAGGAGTAAATAAATAAATGAAAGAATCACACATACACATTCTCAAAGGAAGGAAGGAAGGAAGGACACGACACTCAGGAGTTTTTCTTTTCCGCCCTTTTTCTTTCTGCATCCATTAAAACAGAGAAAATGCTCTACAACATCCATCTTGATGGTCTTCTAAAGGGGGAGGGGAGGGGGCTTCCGCAAACCTAAATATTTACTTTCCACCCTCTTCACATTTATTGCAAGAAACACTATATGTGTCTGTTATTTCATTTTCGCATAAGTCTAAATACCGTTTGAAGTTTCTTGCGAATTCCCCGGATGGGTATATATTTTGAATGATAAAAAAAAAAAATTGATTGAAGGGTCTAAGCTAGTGTTTCTCAAAGTGTGCTTCCCGGCTCCTACGGGCGTCGCTAATCTTTCTCGGGGACATCGCGGTGAGCTAGAAATATTGGTTTGTATGCCCATTTATGCTTTAAAGTGGTTGTTTTATATGAGAAAACATCTGTCAAACTATTCAAGGGAGCCGCAGATAAACCACGAATTGAGCAAAAGAGAATTGAAAGAAGTCTACGAACCACTAGTCTAAGCATATTATAACCCTTTTGACTAACGTTGCATTTGTTGAACGTTCTTTTCAATTTTTTTTTTCCAATTAATTTTCATACAAATTTTTGTATGAGGTTAATATTTTTGGAATTGAAAGAGGTCTGATGAGTGCCTTGGTATATTTTTTGATTTGTTTACAAAGAAATTTAATTTTTACAACTTTAAAAAATGGAAATTTTTGGAAATTTTATCCTGATTTTTCATCTGGAGTTTTTTTCCCATTGACCATAAACAGAAATAATTTTTTTAAACATTAAAATTTTTTTTTTTCACATGGCACGTGGGGTTTATCAAAATCATAATTACTAGAGCCCGGAAGTTTAGGCCAAATGCCATAAATGCCTCTTTTTGCTTGTTTTCAAGTTTTTTTGGAAAAAAAATACATTTTTTTGAATTTTTTCTGCTTAAATGTCTATTTCAACATTGTTTTATGTTTATTCGGGAATTTTAGAGGCGTATTTTGTAGAACTTGGATATTTTTAGCATTGAGAACTTCAAAATATTTTTTTCAAACTTCGACCATAGTATTTATTCTTGTCAACAAGCCCTTGCTGGCCCCATTTGAACGCAGATAGGCTTAAGTGCCTGAGAAACAGGAAGGAAAATTGATGTTAGGCATAGGAATCAAAGACTTTTCATATCTACTAGACATAGTTTTCAGATACAGTAGCACTCAACGTGCCATCAAATTTGCGTAAAATTGTAAGGGTTCTAGACGAAAGCAACCCATGTATAAGAATAGCTGAGAAAATATTAAAAAGTTTGTTTCTCCACATGCTTCACACAACATGTCTTGCTCACGCATTGCATAGCATTGTAGATGAATAGCTGATCGATGAATAGGTGATCGATGACTGTCAACATTCCATCAGCTGAAGTCATCGATCTTACAAGGTGGGGTAAGAGCTGACAGGATCGTGGGGCCCATATTGTGTTTTGATTTTATTTTTTTACTAAATAAATAAATACACCCAAACAACCATGGCAAGTTATTTTAGAGAGAGATGTGCAACAATCAACCCCAGAATTTGAGAGAGATCTTTTTTTCAAATCAATGCAAACCGACCTAATACATACAAAGCTGAATATTTGAAAATTTTGAGAAAAATACGTCGGCATTACAAAAATGCTTTCAAAATAATTCCGTATGGAAAGGTTATACATATTTTTTTATGTAATTAATTTAAGCTGGCACTATTTTGCATGTCAGAAAATTACATATTAAGAGTATTCGATTAAATCAGATTCCGACCTAACCATTTGAAGGACCACAAATGTATATATTTTCTTTTTGGCAAATAATATCAACTTACCTAATAATGTAGTTATTGCAATCTGTTATTGAAACAGTAGATTCAGTGAGTGCAGCTAAGTTTTTAACCAGTATGTCGGACACTAAATATCGTAGTAGTTTTTAGTTATTTTTTTCTTTTTTTTCATTAATATAAATGCGTTTTGTGTAGGCAGGTCAAAAAATGAAGCGGTCAAAAATGGGTTAATTCAGAAACATTGTAACTGTCTGTCATTTATTGTATCTATTATAATAACCACTACTTTACATTCAAAACGTGTATTAATTTTAGGAATTTTAATTCCGTTTTGGGCTTTCAAGATGTTACAGTTTTTCATCTGTAACATTGATTATAAATAGAAGCGACCAATGTTTTCGAGACATTTTCGAGTAAAAAAATTTCAAATTCGTACATTTCAAAATTGCTAAAAATACTGTTAAAGAAGAAACGTTGTTCCAACTGGAACAACACATAATATAATATAATAATACAGCATAATAATATATATAATAATACAGCATAATAATATATATAATAATACAGCATAATAATATATATAATAATACAGCATAATAATATATATAATAATACAGCATAATAATATATATACTAATACAGCATAATAATATATATACTAATACAGCATAATAATATATATAATAATACAGCATAATAATATATATAATAATACAGCATAATAATATATATAATAATAAACACTTCTATAATAAAAAGGATAAACGTAATTAAAATTTATATATATAGAAAGCCTGAAATACACGAGCGCTTCATAGTACTTAGAAAATGACCCGAGATATTCCCTTCCTGACGTTTCATCCGCATCTCGGAGAATTTATAACCTGAAAGTCTCTGCGACAAACGAAAAAAGTGTCCACATCTGATAGTGTCAAGTTGCTCTTATGTGTATACGTCTTAAATTCGATCGGATGCAGAAGCGTTGTATCGGGTGGTTTGAAGAGTATTTTTCGGCATTGCCAAACATCATTGTAAAAGCATGAATTTCATTGAACACCGGCCATGAAAGCTTAAGGCAATGTGTATTACACTATTTAAATTTGTTTACAAACATACGCTAATTTCTGAATTTTTCCAAGTTTGAAAGAATTAAGTGAATGGTACGTATATAGAATCCGAAGAAAAGTTTGTGCCCACACTTTCCACTGCTAAAGAGTAAATCCCCGATTATGAACATTAAATATATCAAAAAAGAGTGAACATGTATATCTATTGAAAACACCTGTAACACCCTTATCGTCCATCCTTTTGGGAAAGAGCGCAAACCATCCCAAGATGGTCTCTCTGGGCGGTCAGCGGTCATGTCTGTCTGTAACACCCTTAGTGTCACTATAAGGAAATTAGAGGGAATCTAACTCGGTAACGAAGAAATAAGAAAAATGATGATTACAAAACTATAGATTGTTTTCGAATTATGAGGAATCGACATCAAGAACAATAAAGGCAGTGTCATTTATTATTAAAACGTTCTGTAGGCTACCCTGGACTTTAGAAGAAATTTTAAAGATGAAAATTGGGTGCTTATAATTGGAGATGCTATAGCTATTTGTCGGAAACGTATTAAATTCGTATCAAGTCAGTTCTTTTTAGCGATATTTGACTGAGTCTAAAGATGCAAGATTGCATAATTTCTATGAAAACCGGAATGCGTTGGTTTTCAACGAAAAAAAAGACAAACACATTCAGATCTATCGACATAGTCCTACGGTTCACACTCGCCAAACGATAAAATGCATTTAAAAAAAAAAAATTGAAAAAAAAAGTTAAAATTTATCTCTCTCATAAAAAGACAAAAAATAAACAAATCATAAATAAATTAAATTAATTATTTTACACATGAAATAGCGTGCGATAAAAGACCGTATGAAACTGTGGAAGTTAATTTAGTTCGTTTTACACATTACGGCCCCCAGAGCTTGGTGAGTATTCGTCTGCGGAGTAGTTTTATCATTTTTCTTTCCTTCCATGTCGTTTTTCTGTTTTATCAGCAGCACCGTATCATTAAGTAGCGATCGACCTGCTCATCTGATCAATAAATTTCAGACGTTACTGAATTCTTTTCTTCCCGTTCGCGTCTCCACACAGTGAACTCTTCCATCATACATGAAAGCAAGCTTCTTTTCATTCACAAAAAAACAAACAGAGAATTAACATCGGAAAATTACTACTTTTTATTAATTATACGAAAGGAAACCTCAATGTAGAAACAAAAGAGATACGTCGGGATTCTGAAAAACAGAATTAGTACAGATCGAGGAGTTCATCATACCGGAATCGGTGTGAGTAGAAAATAATCGAATTATCGGAACAACTTCTGTGGTTTTTCGAACGAGAGGGTAAAATGACCGGTAAAGAGGGGAGATTCTCCGGCAAATTTTCCAAACAATGAGAAATTGAGAGTCGGATATGATTGCATGTGGTACCCCTTATGCTAGAACAGTGTTTCTCAACCTTTTCCAGTCCATAGTCTCCTTTGGACCAAATTTTCATCTCGTGTTCCCCCCCCCCCCCACCACCACGTCTTACTCAGAGCTCCCTATCCTCATTGACGAGCGAGACCATTTCTACTAATTGAATTGAACTAAATAAAAACTAAATTTTTAAAATGGACAAAAAGTTTACCTATAAGATCGATCTCTAGAACCCGGAGCCAAAATCCAGAGGCTGGGTGATCATCCCTTCCGAGAGGCAAATTATAGGGAAAAAATAGGTCGGCATAACATATCGGACGATCCAGTGAACCTACACAATATAAATCACACCTCCCGACACATTTCCCTGGGTCCGCACCTACCCTGGGCTAGAGTTTAATGATCTTCCTTCTTGCGAGTGTCTTATGCATAGCCGTCTCAACATCATGGTTCCTCAGGAAAAGTGATTTCTGAGGCCCCATATTTAGCTGAGGACCAACAGAAATTTATGAAAAAAACAGATACGTTTATATAAATACATTCGAAAATAATAGTAGCAGATATCATTATGCACGCTCCCTATGGACATGAGGACCCGAACTATGCACACATGGGTTCATTTGTGGGTTCATTCATGGGTTCATTATGGAAAGCTCTGCTGGATTCTGAAAATAGTCACATTTTTCTCTTGACCACATTTCACTTGAAACCTTTCACTTCTTCACGCCCTTCACCACTTTTCATGGCTCCCCTATCACCTGATTTCCACCCTTGTGTGGCCCCCTTAAAATATACCAGTACAGCAAGGGACCTTTGGGCCTAGGTTGAAAATCACTGTGCTAGAAGCACGAATGTCCTTGGAAAAAAAGAAAGTGGGAAATGACGTTTGAATGTTTACTCTACCTATGTTACTCTAAGGAAGTTATTTTCCTAAAATGTTTTTTAAGATGTGTCTCAATATGGATACACATTCGCGTTTCAGGCAAAACGTAGATAGCAAAGTAAGGTATCCAACCAGCTGATAAAAAAGTGAAAATTTTCACATTGTAGTGTTTCTCGCACATACTTGCTGAGGCTTACGCTGGAAGGGGCACCGGGGACCATGTACGACCCCCCCCCTTCACGATAATCAAAAATCAAAAATATTTTTTAATATCTTTGTAGAGTAATAGTAAAATATCTAAAGAAAATACCTTTATATGTTCAATATTCCTTTACTTCTGTTAATTTAAAAAGCTTTTCGAAAAAAGGGTCAATAACTGACAATTCTCTGAAAGAAATTCGCTGTGCCCCTGCCAAATCCGGGGTGCCCCCCCCCCTTTTTCCAGCCTGGCTCAGGTCTTCTTCGGCCACCTACTGAAATCTCTTTTTAGTAGGTGGCCGGCCATAATCAGGTTAGGAGGAGGAGGTGTGCCCCCTCCAAAGGTTGATTCTGCCTAGTATGAGGGGGACGATGTGTGAATTCGTTTGGAAAAAATCAACAAAAAATCCATGCAACTTAAATCATTCATAATTTACCAAAATCGAAGATTGTAGAGTAATGTATTACTTGTTAATTCAAAATATACAGGGTGTATGGGTAACAGGGAGTATGATACTTTTCTGGCGAACCGTTGATCCTAGAGGAGTAGAGGTTTTTTCTTCCAATTAGAAAAACTATGCCGTGTAGTACTCAGATATGTCATTTATGTTGCAAGGGATTTTTTTGCATAGTTATTAAAATAAAAATGTTACCTTTTTTATACGGGCACCCTGTGCTCAAGAACCCAGTTACAAAGTTGTTGCCCTGTCTCTCTCCTGATGCCAACAAAAAAAATTCCACATTTCCAAGTGCAGTATTCACTGAGATATTTGAATTCGAAAACGTAGGAAAGTTGGGAAAAAAACAGCGTTAAATATGGATAAACCGTTTGCCAACTTTCCTCCGTTTTTTGAATTCTAATATCTCAGTGAATATTCCACTTAGAAACGTGTAATTCTTTTGTTGGCATCAGGAAAGACAGAGCAACAACATTGTAAATGGGTTCTTGAGCACAGGGTATCCGTATAGAAAGTTAACATTTTTATTTCAATAGCTATGCAACCCCTTGCAACATGAATGACATATCTGAGTACTATGCGGTATACGTATATTTTTTCTAATCAAAAGTATACCTCTAGGATCAACGGTTCGCCAGTAAAATACACTTACATTCTGTTACTTATGCACCCTGTATATAAAAGTTCATTCATTCTAAGAGTTTTGTTCACTAATAGTCAGGACTAGTCAATCTTAAAAAAGCCAATCCTTTAGTAATCATTAAGTAGGTAACCAACGAAAAGACAAATAATTCGAAATTCCTAATGCGTTTCGACGCACAATGGGTGGTGCTATCTTCAGAAGATGAATATAACAACGATCATGTTGACTGGGATACCATTTTAGTTGGTTACCAAATCTTCATTCCCGGTTGCTCAGCGGGAAAAAAATATGTCTGTTCAATCAAACGTCGCGGTCAGGATGACTTGCACAGACGTATTTTTCCCGCTGATCAATCGGGAGTAAAGATTTGGTAACCAACTCTCATGTGGGATCTCCGGTCAGCGTGATCGTGGTTATTTATATTCATCCTCTGAAAACGGCACCCATTGTGTGTCAACACTTGTTAGGAATTTCATAGATTTTAACGTTTTACTTGCATGTCTTCGTTGGTTTACTTACTAGCAAAGGATTATTTACTCTTCACATTAGATCAGTCATCAGCACTTAAGCCTTACTACGTTTCGAAATTTGATTAGGTTCCCTCAGTGAAGGTGATACCATCGAAAGAAGTTAACTTACATTTGAGAGTATTTTTAATTATAAGGAATACGTCCTTGTCACAATTGTTAGCCACATTAATTGCCGAGTTTGGGATACAATCCAGTTTATTAATTTTTGTGATTTTCTATTTATGCTGTTGTAGCCTAGTACAAGCAAATATCTCATGATAGGCTAATTTCTCCTATTCAACCAGTCGACTAGTCATAACTTTAAATTTTGAAAAAAAAACAGAACTTTTTGATAGATATCTCAGACCACATCGAACTAATATTTGACCTATTTACGATTACGAGCGTAATATTACGTCCAAACACCAGTGGAATAAATTCAAATAAGTAATAATAATAATAACCCTATCTATACGCGGAAGTTGCTTTTTCTTTCCCTCCTTTCTTTCTATACTCCTGTTATTGATTTCCCCCCCCCCACACATATAATATATCTTTCTACTAAATGCATGTAAGAGCAAAAGACAACACGTAGGGTGAGGGTGAAAAGAGGACTAAAAAACTCTCTTATCTACCTTATCTATTATACATTTTCTTTTCATGCTTTTTTCGCTTTCCCCTTCTTTCTTTCATAATCTAACGAAGTGTTTCGGTTAGCACAAGATTACCAGATTTATCGCCGATTCGTCAAATAGAGATAATCAAAATTTCTTGATAAAAACTTGTACGTGATGTAGTTAAAAGGATACTTGGCGTAAAGGTTTAGAAAATAAGAAAGTGGTTAACTATTGATTTGGAAACATACGTATATTGAGTGCATAAAAATCACTTTTGAATAATGTCCTACTGACTCTCATGTCATTTGCTGGCAGCATCGTGAATGCTGCCAGTCGTACGCCTTGGAGAAGTTCAAATAAAAATTGATCAAAATAATTCGAATCATCATTTTAAGTCCATTTTTCTTTCTCTCAAAAAAGTTTTCGGATTTCTCGAACACAACTTATTTTTCGAAATCTTCCCTCTTTACTTCACATGTTGAATGACTCAATGAGGGAGATCTTTAGCAACGCTGCAAAAGAATGCTCTTGTTATGAAAATTGAACATTTTTTCACTCTTTCCGATTCTGGGAGTTCTAAAAATTTTGACAATTTCTAGATCGAGCTCCAAAAGAAAATCGGCATTCATACTTACGTCCATTCTCATACCATTTACTGCTCTATTGTTTTACATCCTGATTTATGAAAGAGTATAATTCTTAGATTGCATTCGCTTCTCTGTGTAAAAATTAAAAACAATATATATTTTCAGATACGGTGAGAACTTTCTTTACAATTCGAACTTGGTTCTCGTTATCATGCAAAAAATAGCATTAAAAAAAAAAGCCATATATCATAGGTATTCAATATACATACTCGTTCCCCCTTGAACCGATTCTATAAGCTTTATATGCAAGGGGCTTTTTAATATTCTGCATGAATATTTAAAAATAATTCGCTTGGTTGAAGAAAAAAAAATTGCAGAAACTGTCTTAAGGCTAGTTAGTGTTCCTTTTATTTTTGTGTATTGCATTTATAATGGAAAGATTCTTTGGTGCGTGAAATATTGTCAAAAACAAGACAGAGGTCAAGAAAAGGATTTCGGTCAATTTTAGCGATATAGTCCACTGGCTAAGAAGCACGGAGGAGGACAAGACAGGGCTTTCTCCTTATGCATAATAATTTACTTTTATAACTCTGGCCCCCTATTTTTACAACCTTCATCTTCCTACATTTCTGGATAAAAACACTTTCTCTCTCCTTTCTTTCTTCTTTTTCTACAAATTATAGAAGTATTTGTAAGAACGTGTTTTGTTTAGTTTTTTCCCCAGGGATGGGACCTTATAATAAAGTCAGTCTTTGCAGATAAGTGGCTTAGACCTACTAACACGACAGTGAGGACAACACAGGTTAAAAAATATTCTATAAAACGAAATAAATTCAAAACCAACTTTGACCAAACATTCACTTTTACCGAATAAATATGAAAAATAACTGTCAAGAACACACATATACAAAAAGTGTTTTAGTACTAATCCTACACATATAAAATAACATATCCTGCCTGACTGATTCACCATCGCCGAGCCGAAACCACTGAATCTATAAATATGAAATTCAGTCAGTGGTTTTATTATATAACTGCCTGTAACCCGCTGTTTCGCTCACGTGGATTTGGTAATCTGAAAATAGCTGAGCGATCATTTTCCCATATAACATTTGAACCCCTCATGAGACCGTTGGGGGGTAGAATTTCCAGAAATCTCTTCTAAGTGAGTCTCTATATTATAAAATATAATACTGAATATTATAAAATATAACACTGAATATTATAAAATATAATACTGACCAAATTTCATATTTATAGCTTCAGTGGTTTGGGCTCAGTGATGATTGCACCATATAACCTTTGACACCCCCCCCCCATGACACCCCCTACTAGTTGACTTCTGCAGAACTTTTTCTTACTCAGTCTCACCATGAAATAAAATTACTGATCAAATTTCATATTTATAGTTTGAAACCCATTATGACCCCCTTAGAGGCTTAATTTACAAAAACCCCTTCTTAGTGAATCTTTATATCATGAATTGAAAAAAAAACATAAAATTTCATATTTATAGTTTCAGTAGTTTTGGCTCGGCACGATTTATGTCTATAACATTTGAACTCCATTATGGCCCCCGTAGGTGGCAAATTTTGTAAAACCATTTTTTTAGAGAGTCTTCACATTATAAAATGAAACTACTGACCAAATTTCATATTTATAGCTTCAGCGGTCTCGGCGATGATGAATCAGTCAGCAAGTCAATGAATCAGTGAGGATATGTTATTTTAAATGCATTTTTTGTATGTAGAGACTCTCTAAGAAGGAATTCCAACCCCTAAAAGGGTCATATGAGGGAATTTTCAGATTACCAAATTCACGCGAGTGAGGCCGCTGGTAATTGCTAGTGATCAATAAAGTTTGTTTTGCTCGAATCCAATAGATATGCGTCGGTTCAATTTGAGCTTCAAAAATGAAGTTGATAAACTCAATGCGCTAATCTTACATTTCCTAAATTTATTGAAATTTCAAGTTGAGGCATTTTCTGAGTTCTTTCATCGTTTCACAAAAATATATTTTAAAATTAAAAAGAGAAAGAAAAGATGTAGATCTACAGTAAAATGCCGCTACTTTTTTTCCTGTAAAATGAAATTATTAATAAACTAAATAAAATTTTTTGTCACCAAGATACGATTAAAGTTTCTGAAATTATACAATTTTGTTCAATTTCAAAATAAAGACCTTTTTTTAACATTTTTTTTTCTGCTTTTAAGAGAGATAAAGCATGTTAGTAACTAGAGAAATTCCCCCTCCAAATTTTCGTCAAAAAAAAAAACAAACTTATAATGAAATAAATATCATTCTCACTGAAGTAGGCTATGTAATAAAAGCTACCGTGAAAATATTACTGATTCCGGGCAGTATTTTCCACGGCTTCAAATTATGACGTTGTTATTCGTGAAATGTAATTAATCTGCCAAATAAATAAACGAGAAATGAATTGTTCTTAAGCTATGGTGACAGAAATGTATGAAAATCAAGTGCCCGAAGTGAAAGAAGACACTAACTAACAAAGCACGGAAGAAGGGAGTGAAAGGATTCTAATGTAAAACGCAAAGAGCAGACGGAAGAAGCATTAATGATGATAATAGTAATAATAATGATGATGTCGAAGCAAGAGGTAAGGGCGGAATGTGTTTCTCTCGGCTTTAGGCCCAAAGAGGAATCTTCCCGATGTTCCCTTAAGGCTGGCTCATTATGAAAGCGTCGAAGAATATGAAGTACCGGCTGAAAATTGCTTATTTCGTTGAGCTCAAACATTTCAAGAGGGGGAGGGGGTAGAGGTATTCTGCGGTGATGAACAAGGTGTTAACAGACAGTTATCTATTGAATTAAGCAATCGGAGGCTCTGTTTAAAGGCATCCCGTGTAATTAGGCAGTGCATAATACTTGTCCCTCGATGGGCCTTCGGCGAACCTATGAATAATGCACAAGGGCACGCGCTCTTTGTTTACGACGTGATGAGCAATTATCACCTTCCTTTAAGAGAGAAACCTCTGTTGCCCTGATGAAAATGTTCGACGCGTGGGGTTGTTTTCGTTCTACTACTCACTCTTACGTCGCGTCCTATTCAATGATCGAAGCGGCTCTATCTTGAAGATACAATATAAACATTAGACAAATCCAAAAATGTCAAATAATACTACACTCGAATATTTCTATACGATTTGTAAGATGTTTGCGAATGGGGATATCAAATAAATTTCAATGCACATAAGTTTTTGAATTACTTTGGAAGTTTTTCTGCTCATGCGTGAAAAATAAAACTTCTTTCAATAACAACCTTCTACGCTATTTTCAACTAAATTTTCTAGAAATTTTATAAATAATAATAATATGCTATTTTACATAGAGTTTCGAGATGGCTAATAGTACAGGTTTTTTTAATGACACTCATTCTTGATATCAACTAGCACTATAAAAAAAACTAATGCCCCAGATGGTGTTTCACTTATAATGACAAAGCTCTGCATCATAATAGAAAGCCGCAATAGTACTTGCGAACTAACGAGCTTTCATAAATTTTGTAGCATATATAATATGATGAATGTGAATTTTTGTCGGGTTTTACTTGAAAACTTGATCTTCTCATCAATTTGAGTAACTTATAATAGTATTTATATAAGGGGTTTTTGATAATGTACTCATTTGATTTTTCAGATATCGGAAATTGGAATTACGGACAGAGATCTCCAACCTTTGTCTAGTCGAGAGCATTGCCTGTAACTATCATCAAAAGAAGAGCACCCTTACGGCAAGTTTGACATACGAATGCATAAAATCAGGATTGATTTCAATCCTTGAATGCAATTTGTACAAGGTGTTTTATTGGAATATTGATCAGGTGCTCATGAGCAGGAAATCGGGCACGGGCATCAAGCACTCTGAGTGCTTCGTGGAGCATCGTGGTGCCCGCGAGCAACGGGTTGACGATGCTTGTCTTAGGTTATCCTCGTTGCATCGCACCGTGAACGCTTGAGTACGAACCCCACAAACTGCTCAGTTGTAGTTAGTTGAAGTTTATTTTCTGTAGTTTTCTGACTTCATGGTGCAAATGCCAACTTGATAGGCACCGAAACCTAGGGGTGAAACTATTTGAACTCCCCCAAAAAACATCTTGTGAGGGGGTTAGTGCACCCCGCAGTGAACGAGAAGACTGACGACTTTCAGATCCCCCAAAGCTTTTTCCATGTGAATAGACCTTACAATATACACACTTCATTTAGAAAAAAATAATCGCAATTGCAATTTTTCACTCACAATTTGGGAGGTAGATGGCAGCACCCGAACATATAATATGCACTACACTTACGTAAATGCAGAGTTGAGTTCCACAATAATTAATTCAGACATAGCCACCTCTTCGGAAGCCAAATGGTAATAAATTGTCTCCATTATAATTTCATTACAAAATCCACATAAAAAAATTACTTTAATTATTTAGAGAGAGATATCCTCGTTTAGTCCACAGTGCGTATGATCAGCAATGTAAAAATTTCATTCCTATCATAACAAGGATTCATACGATAATATTAAAGAATGGAAGGGGTTGTTTGTCACGTGAAAATTCTCAATTTTTTACATGAAAAGCCTCGACAACTCTTTCGGCTTATCTGCATCCTTGCAACCCCTTTCTGATGCACTATCGTTTGTCTGAAATGATAAAAAAATGTTAGTAGGATTTCAAATAGCTACGTTACATTATCACGATGTACTGTAAATTTTTTGAATATGTTTACATTGGAATAACGCAGGTGCTGGGGGGATATGATTGAAGTGTTTACAATTTCCAATGGGATGGATACGATGGACCATGAGTTATTAATGCACCGTCAATCAACTGCTTAGACAAGGGGACACCAGTATCGTTTAGTAAGGGGCAACTCCAGGTTGTGGTGTCACAGTGAGTTGTTGGGGTTGTAAAAAAAAATGGAATAGCTTACCTCCGGGAGTCGTGAGCTCTAACAGAATTGATACGTTTAAAAAGAGAAGTACGGTAAACATATTGGTATAAATCGAGAAACTACCCATACTTACATAAGACAACCATAACCGTTTCTATGGGCCATGCACATCTTTTTTATAGACAGTGTATTATATATTATTAATTATTTTCGAGATAATTACTTTTATATTGAGTTGCTGTATTTTAGTTATATTTAACATCCATATTTTTTTATGATCATCTCATTGGATAATTGGTTTGTTGTGGCGTTGTGTATTTTTCCTATCAATTGCTTGATTATTAGGGAGTCTTATTGAAAAGAATTAAATAGAAATGAAAGAGATCACTTTTTCTCGCTCCCTATTTAAATTTTTCCGTTAATACTAATAAGTAAAAATCTGATGCGTGCTATTTGATTTTCCGGTAGTTATCTGCTCCGAGACACCCTCGGCCAACTCGAATTCTACCATCGTCCACATGGTAACATTAAATCTGAGTACCGGATGGTCAGCGATGCCTGACTAAAACTTTGGTGTTTAGTACTTCTCCTGTCGGTTCCTATCAGACAAGTACCTGTCAGATGCTATCCATCGAGAAAAATTTTTTCTTTAAAAAAATTAAAAAGAAGCGATTTTTAACTATGGCTTCCGATATAAGCTTAATACAGTAAAACCACTATTATAGGGTCCCTCTCCGTTTCTCAAAAAAAAAAAAAACCTGGTCCACCGGAGCAAGGGAACCGATGTGTAGGAAAAAAAAATTTCGGAGACAAAAAAGAAGACCAAAATTGGTCTTTAATAGAGGTGACGGGTTTTCTCTGCAGCAGCAGCAAACTCTGAACCACAAAAGCTAAATTTTCATAAATGAAATGTTCAATAATCAATTTGGCACATCGATGTTGAGCTACTTGAACTTTGCGTTCAAGTGCATATATACTGTATATGTCCTCATTTATTTATCAACTCAATAACCCCTCATCGGTTGTCACTAATGCTACTCACCATATAGGCTTAATGATTTCCTTTTAAATATGAAATGATGAAAAGTATATATTTGTGTGTGTGTGTGCCATACATAAAATATCTTTTCCCCAAGTTAGAAAAAGTTTTTTCTCAGTTACATATTCCAAGTAAAATAATAGTATGGCAATAACATGTAATGTTATAATATGTGTGATGTATGTAATAATACGTGAAAATGTTGCAATTTGATCAAATATTCATGAGTGTTTTCGACATCTTCATTTAAGAAAAAATGAACACATCGAAAAAAATTTTAAATGAAAGCTGTGCATTTAAGATTTGCCGTCTAATATCGACATGGATATTTGAAAAAAGAATACCTCCAATATGCCAACCCATGATCATAGGATACGTTTCGAAGATCATTGCAATCAAAACAGGGAAGATTTGTTTAAAAATCCAAGTTTTCCTTTCTTGCTTTCTCTATAACTAATGAATTATTATTTAAATCGCAAAAATTATACAAGATTTTCATCTTATAGGTTGATTGATAACGCGTGAAGTGATCGAAACTCCAAGATAAAGAAGATACTTATGAAGATTTTCGTTATAATGGACGAAAGTCTTTGCGTTAGAATTCCACACAACACCTCAAAAATTACCAACGACAATTCTTGCAATATCTCCACGTAAAAAAAAATTGTCGGGGCGGTGTCAAAGTCGCGGCCGCAAACTTGTTTTTTTTTTTTGGGGCGTAGAATACGTCTTCGTGGAGTAGATTGCTGTTGGTAGGTTGAGCTGTCTGGAGATAGAACCATTATATATACAGCAGTCATCTCCAACCTGTTGCTCGTGTGAGCACCATGGTGCTCCTAAACGCAACGAAAGTGCTCAATGCTAGGGGTTGATTTCATGCTCGCGAGCATCTGTTCAACGCTTCAATTTAAACACCGTGTAAAAATTGCATTCAAGGATTACAATTAGCAGATTTCAGGCATAATTATGTCAAAGTGAGGGGTGCTCTTCGTTTGATGATGGGTACGGGTAGTGCTCGCGACTCGAGAAAGGTTGAAGGCTCCTGCTGCAAGTTGAAGGTCCGTCGAATCATCTCAGATATTTTACTGGTCCTTAGGTTGAGAAAGGTATAGAAATGCTGATAGACAGTATTGATAGTGTATGCAGGATATACTCATGAAGGGGGGGGGGAGTCACTTTTTTCTTCTCAACGGGAGGGGTTTCATTTTTCCCCGCAAAAAACACTTTAATCTCGACTGAGCCCCCTATTAAAAACCTTTGTATAGATACTTTTTGTCGCTCTGAAGACAAAACTGCGCCTATAAAGTGATTACATGGTCTTCGGCTTCATCTCATTGAAATTTTCTTATTCTTGTTGACTCCTAATCAGTTATCACAATACCATTGATTAGTTTTGAAATTATAGCGTTGGTACTTAATGTAGTCAAACTCGGTTGTAACGACACCTTAGCTATAACGTCAATGGGTGGCGATCCGCACTTATTCCGCACAGAACAATATTGATTCACCTTGCTTATAACGCCGGCGAAAAGCAACAACCTCGGATATAACGACAAATTTTTCATCACTTCTGTTTCCATTCAATGACGTTTTCCCCAAGAAATTCTTAAGATTAGAGCTGGCCGCATCCAGGAAATGATCGTCTGTTGCTCTATTTATACCTAATGTTAAAAAAAAGATTTATATAACATGTTTGATGTTCCGACATCCGCATGACCACTACGAAACATGTATAATATTTCCGTATTTTGCCATTCCCGATTATTTTTTATAAAAATGTCCCGTTTTTTTGAAAGAACCTTGCTTTGATTCCTAATCTTCACTGGAATCGAAAATGAAGGTAATTAGCATAATTTATAAATTTTTATAATAAATATGACTATACATATTCATCTCGCATATTTGCCAAGTTATTTTTCTCCAGTAAAAGATATTTTAGCAGACTTGCTGTAGCATTGTTTTCCTCTCATTTGCAAACAATATTTTGTGATCTCATCGACATTTAGAAATATTTTTGGTGAGGATCGGTGTTGCGTATTAATTATCCTACCATTTCCTGTACTTTTTTCGATCAATTTGGTCATCCTAATCATAAAGAAATAAAATAACTTCACGCAAAGTAGCCAATCCTCAGTGATAACATATTTCTTCAAAAAAAGATCTTGAAAACGTCAACCTCGGTTGTAACGACACCGCGGTTACAACGACAAAATTTCGTGGAATCTTGAATGTCGAATAATCGAGTTTGACTGAGGCCTGTTTTTTGTCCCCCTCGGTCTTTAGCTAATGATCTTGCCCAATAGACACGAAACTTAAAACGTATTCTATGTCAAAAGAATATGAATACAGTGAAGCCTCGATATGACGACACTCTGTGGACCAAGAAAAAATATCGTTGTAGAGGGATTATCACACACATTATATCTAGAGGCAACATTATCATCCCTTGTTATCAAATTTATGCCAGTGTTGTCATTTTTTTCTAAATCGGCATCGTTAGTACCATCAGAAAACGCGCTTCTCTGCATTTATTCGCCGCGAATATTTTAATTCATTAGTTGATTAATAAAATTCAGTTGAATGCAATGCCCCTATAAAAATATTTTACCGCATTGCACTTCTGTATCTTACACAGAAAGTAGCCATTAACGATAACTTCCATAGCACTTTCGGTGATCGTGTGGAGCAAATTTACCAATGTTATTAGACGATTTTAGAAGAACGAAAAGTAGTGACGAAGTTTAAATTAAATTCAAAACGAATTTCAGCAAATTATAAAAAAATATTATAGTAGCAGTTTTTAAAAATTTCGTAAAAATATCGTTATAGTGGAGCGTAAAGGATACCGTTGTATCGAAAGGAGTTTAACATTGGACTATAGGCAATTCCAAAGAAGATTCGGAAAAATATCGTTGTAGAGGGATTTATCGCTATATCGAGTATCGTTGTAGAGGTTTCACTGTATATCTATTTCACCGACTGGGACAACGTCTCGCGTAATGATCATTGATGCATTTTTGCCATTAACCATAACGATAAATATCGTCGAATAGCGAACGAATTCAAGGACTTCAAAATTCAATTATTCCCTCGATGTCACCCACGTCAACAGGAAAAAAATCATTACACGTCAGAAGAAAGGGCAAATTTCGCAGCTGCTTTCTGGAGATATACATGCAGGTAGTCACTAATTGATAATAGAGTGCTGGTGTTGAGAAAAGAAAAGTAAAAAGAAAAAGACAGAAAAAAAAGAGAGAAATGAAAAAATGCAAGATATAGAGGCGAGAAGATTGAAGCGATTCAATGTTTTGATGTGGCGAAGTTCGTCCATTTCCTTTTCTGTTACAGTACGGAAGCCATCGGTCGAGGGCTATGCACCGTGACCTTCGTGCATCCACAACTCACAATAGAATGACAGAGACAGAGCCATCTTGGCTTGAAAGATAACTAGATGAAATAAAAGTGAATCTCGGCTTGTACTTCTCAACGAATAATGAGAGACTGCGTTAAAAGCCATTAGCCGTAAGTGACAAGCGTACATGCAGCGGCAGCAGCGCACTACAAACTTCACAAAGAAACGTGTTTTTATTCATTGCGGTGTTCACCTTTTTCTCTCTCTATTTATTTATTTTATTTTTCAATTTCTATTTATTTATTTCTTTTATATTTCTTTGTATCATTGTCATTATTTTTTGTTGCGGTAGTAGCAGCAATGGCGATGAGGCGCCATTGCGTTTACAAAGCCAACAGATGGCAGTCTATAAATCCGATCTTCATTTTTGTGTTTCATTTTTTTCTTTTATGATTTGTTTTTATTCGGAAGGACTTTCCAATGTGTTTTGTTGAGTCTATTAGAAGGAGGCGCAACAAAAAGAAAAACCGTGAATGTGGGAAACGGGGCTTTTCTTTCATTCGCAGCATCTATTCATCCGATCATTCTCACACGGGCTTTTTTTTTTTTTCAATTTGTCCTCGTAAAAGCTTTCATTACGGATGTTCTCTTTGCTATGTAACAACTTCATAATCATCACGAAAGACTTTGTAATCATTGAGTTGTAAAACTATAAATTCACCGAGATGTGTACTAATAGAAAAAAAAAAAACAAGAAAGCCAAAAAAAAAGAAAAAAGAATTACAGTACGCGTAGGTTTATTAATTTTTGCACCTCAATTATAAGTCACTAGCGGAGTCAGATGACTTCATCCGCGAATTCGTCGGAGTTTCGGCTATTTTGTTATACTGTATATTCAATAACAAAGCAGCTTTTTTTTACTTTTGTTCATCGATCTGGCTGATGATTTAAAAAAAAAAAATGCGGATTCCGAACAAATTCTTAAAATTTCACTCCGTTCACCATAGGCGGAATAGACTTGGAAGTCTGGGTGGGGGAGGGGCACGGTCATTATTACTGGGGGGCACGATGACGATGATGTCAATTCATATATACTCATATACGTTAGATCTGTCGACTCCACCTTTGACGCTGGGGCAGTGGGCAATGCCCCCCACTTCTCCCCGTATTTCCGCCCATGCCGTTCACTTAGAAATAAAAAAAGTGATTTTGTAGAAATTTACGAGACGAACGGAAAAAAAACAAAAATTTTAACCGAGATTTAGTCGAGTCAAACTCGGTTAAAACGACCTTGGTTGTAACGATACCTCATCTACAACTTCAATAATTGGCGGTCAGGACTGATTCCCATAGAGCAGGGGTTTCCAACGTAAAACTTCTCGCAGAACCGAAGTCTATTTTCGCGGAACCATTGATAATGAGGCTGTTCTACGGAGCTCAAACAAATTTTTGAATATCTATCCACAAAAGTACGTTCCTACTGCCGTCTCAACAGCATCATAGATCAAGGAAAGGGCTCAGGCACCACCTCCACATCTAACGTTGAAAAAAAAAAATTGTTGCATGTTTGACGTTCCGACTTGTTCATTGGCATAACCATTGTGCAAAATATTGCCGTATTTTGTCCTTTTTGAGTATTTTTTATGAAATGTCCCGTTTTTTCAACAAAACTTGCTTTAATTTCTAATCTTTACTAGAATGAAGAATGAAGGTGATTCACATAATTTATAAATTCCTTATAATGAACAGGACTTCTTGAAATGAATTGCTTTACAATTAATATTTATTTTTGCTGCTGTGGTGGCCGAGTGGTCATAGTGACGGACTCGCATGCACAACTCCGGTCTATCACCCTAAGCAATTTACTACCGATTGAGTTGTGCCGGAAGTATGAGTAACCCCCCAAATCTCCTGGGGGACCCAGGCCGCGAAAACGCTTATATACAAGCGATTATATACAATGCTGCCTCAATACAAAGCTGCTTCATCACATTGGGCCAGTCGTGGCCCATTCTTCAAAGTTCAGCCTCTTCGCGAGCAGTTGCCTAAATTAGCTCTGTTTTCAGTGCGCTGCTTCGCGACGGTTGCCCATACGGCGCAGATTTTGCCCTCCTTCGAGTAACGTTCGCAGATCTTGTGGGTGGGCTCCCAAGTGAGCTCCAGTGCTCGGTTGAGCCCTTGTTGCCTTGCCATTGTTGCAGTCCGGTGTTGAGGCTAGCCAATAGGTCTTTCGGTGGTGTGCTCCCAGTTAAGCCCATATTTATCGGTTGGGCCCTTAGAGGCATGACAAATCCTTCTGTTCCCGCTCTCCTTCCTCTCTTCTTTCTGACTTGCTCTGCTCAGCTATGTACTGTACGGTCTCTGTCCTGTTCCTGAGTCGCTCACTCCTTCTCGGCTGCTGTGGTTCTACAACCTCCCGGATGGTGCTGTATTTTTTATTATGCTGCTCTATATCATTCTCGAGGAAAATTACCAGGTCTTTCAGTTTCTGAAGTGATTTTTCATCCCGCACCATTCTCTGGAGCTACACTTTCTCTAGACGCAACACTATATACGCACTCAGACTGTTAAGTACACACATTCACATTTGCGGCACAACTCATTCTGTAGTAAATTGCCCATGGAGATAGACCAGAATTGAGCTCGGTTTGAAAGAAAGACAGTTTGTCAAGTTCATTTTTCTCCCGTGAAAGATATTTTAGCAGACTGCAGCATTGTTTTCCTCACCAAGGGTTATTTATATACAATATTTGGTGATTTCGTCGATCATGGCCCGTCGCTCCGTCTCAATAAAGAGATTTTAGCAGGGCTAAGAGGACCTGGCCCATCCTGGAAGCTGTGAGTGTATGCGTTGTGAACCTAACGTGAAGTTTGTTTGTGTGTAATGCTTGTTATATAGAGTGCTGTCATCTGCCATCAATTTTTCTATCAGTGAAGTGTAATGATTGAATAATTGTATCGTTGTAGAGGCCTGTTGCTCTCTCTCTCTGTGGCGAGACTTTTTAACGGGGAGATCGGATCGCACGTACTAATTATCCCACAGTTTCTCGTATTTTTCTCGATCCAATTGGCCACCCTAATCATAAAGAAATAAAAATTTTATGAAAAGTATTTGATTGCCTTTGATTATATTTTTCGTCAAAAATGGTCTTAAAAACGTCAATCTTGCTTGTAACGACACCTGCTCTAACGACAAAACTTCGTAGAATCTTCAATGTCGTTATAACCGAGTTTAACTCGAGTTATTTATCGAGAGAAATATGTCAATGTCGTGTGCCTCTGGTAGACTTTTTTGTAAGAAATAATTTACTCGTTGATTTTGGTAAAATATATAAATCGTGCGATGCACACATGAACATCTGCTTGGTTGGTTGTCTCTTCAATGTCTCTGTCCATCATCGCAATTTAATTTGCTCGACTTTCACACCGCTACGCTTCTTGCACCGATGGAAGATGCGCTCCCTGGTTATCAATTATCTGCGTATTCAAGAGTTACTGCCGTGTCTTTGCTTCTATTGTCTGTGAGGTTCATCTTCCTTTCTATTTATGTGCCATCAAGGCTTCCGGCGTCCAGCGGAAGCTTCTCTTCGATGTGGACGTTCGTGCGAAACAAGACCTTCTTGCAAGTCGCCCCACGCAACTCCTTATTTATTCTTTATTTGACGTGAATACGTCTTTTAAAACATCTGACGATATTGGGTGCATTCGCAAAAAGTTGAGTAATGAAATAATTTAAACGCTCATATCTCAGCAAGTATTCAGAATATATCAGTGTCTTGCATGTCTGAAGTAGATCTCGTTAAGACAAATCCGAGAAGATACCACTCTGGTTTTAATGCCTTCTCTGGTCTGGGCGCTAGGCATGCGGCCCGCTTTAGTAGCGAAATTGTTTTACGTTGTATCTCAAGATGTTTGCAACGCAAATATAAGACAATGGTATCATCGGTTAGATATTCCAAAGACAAGTCCGATGATATCCAACGGATTTTTAATACATCTTCCGATCTGGACACTAGGAACGTGGCCCAGCCCGCATTCGGTACGAAATTGTTTTCCGCTATATGATGAGAAGTTCGGAACGAAAATGGACAACATTGGTATCGTCTGTTAGCTATTTCAAAGGCAAATCCGAGGTCACCAATTTCATTATGTCAGTACCTATCACGCAAAGATAGGCACAAAGAACGTATTCACGTCGAAACTTGCGGCCGTGTCTATATGACAGAGACTACCCGATTTTTTTCATTTTTAATACGTGTCTAAGATATTCTTTCCCTCGCATAAGCTGAATAACTAGGAAAATTCGAATTTCGGAATTTTCCCTTTAAATTTCACTCCACAAGTGGAGGAGCGTCGATCTTGCCTCATTATCACTATTTAAGATGTCCGCAGCAATCATTCGGTATTTCAATGGAGGTGGTAAATATCGGAGCGCATGAAACTATTTCAGAGACGAGAGAAAAGCCTTTCACCCATGGCAACATTGATCATCCTGCCGATGAAAAATGACTTTTCGCTCTTTTGGCAATGTACTTATTGTCAAAGTATTGAATGTGTTGGACATCTTCCTTTCATTAGACAGTAATTGAAGGAGATATCGAGAATGTGTTTGAGTCTCATTTTAGGATCACATTCTTCTGTATTAAGTTTCTTCATCTGTAGGTCAACGATGGATAATTAAACATTTGCCATCTTTCGCGTTTTACTTTCTTTTACGACTGCTATTTATTGACCAATAGTCTATCATTTACTGTTTTGTATATTTTCGTTGGCCTCCTACTATATCATACTTTATTATTTATATTGGTCAAACTAGTGTGATAGTGTCAAACTTATTCTTTCTTCCACCATCTCGAAAGAGCAAACCCCACTGGCCAAAAACTCCACCACTTAACGTGTTAAAAAAACGGCTCTATATAGCCTACTACTAGACTTCTAAGGCCAGTTTCACGAAAAGAAGTCCTCAAATAATGAAAATTTTACGGTTTATTCTGAAATCTGAAATAAAATATACAGAATGATCATCAAAAGCCAGAGGAATTTATCAGCAATAGTTGCACCCTCTAGCCAAAATGATGATTGGGCGAAATGTGTGTGTGAAGAAGTTAATATTTTACTCCGTTTTTCGATAAAAGCAAGAGAAATACTCTCATAACATTGGAGAAAATATTTACCAAGATACTGGCAGTTAAAAAACACCAGGGCATGATTTCCAGGTGGGCATGTGTTGCATTTGCCCAGAGGCCCAAAATTTCAACAACATATATTCACTGACTAATCAAAGATCTTTGACCACAGTCGCAGAGAGCCGATAATTCCAGCTTTTGCCCGGGGAGCCTCTTATATCAATGTCGGGCACTGATGAACAAAACTTCTGATGTGTTAAAAATGTGCGATTAAAGTACAGCGCCAGACTTAAGCAGGTGTGGAGGGAGGGTGTCGCCAAAATGGGCCGCTAAGCAGGATAAAAATGCTTTGATTACATCATTTCTTAACAGAGCTTGAAACTCTGTCCAAGACAAGAAACACATAATATCTTAACATCGAACCCTCAGGCCTTTAAGATCCGACCCTTCTTTTATGACATGAGCGTGGGAGGGGTGGATTTGTTGTCCCGGGTAAAGTGTGGTAAATTTGTACTTTAATCTATTATTCAAAATTACAAACACATGTTTGCTCTGGCGGAAAGGTTATCTAGTTGAGGCCTTTGGGTAGATAATCGGTTCTCTAGCCTTGACAGCAATCCACTACGGTCCTCTGCGTACAGGTATTATGGAGCAGTGGTCCTGGGAAACATTTGCAATTTTTTTTTTGCTGGGCACTATTGTCAAAATTTATCGCCGAATGGCTTTTTAGTAATGAAATAGTAGTTTGATAGTGTGAGGTGCCAAATGTATACCAGGGTTGCCCACGGACACCGGAGAAATAGTAAAACGGGTTTTAGAGGACAGCAAAGCTATTTTTGCAGCGGGCCGCAAAATATTAAGGCCCGTCCCTGAGTTTACGTATCTTAAAAAAGAATATGGAGACTCCCGACGAGAAAGCCAAGAATTTCGACGAATTTTAAACAAATGTTACAAGGATAATCTAATATTTTTCGGCTTAATAAAAGACGCATTTTACTGGCATTTTGTGATATTCAAAGGTCTTACAAAATATTTAGTTCTTTTTCAGCCTAAGATTTCTCTCTCTAAGATAGCACTTCTCAACCTTTCCGAAACCAAGGACCAATAGTATGTTTGAAGCAATTTTACGGGTGTGCACTTGTGTCCCGTATTATGGGACATTCCTGTAATTTTGGTTGCTCCGATTTTCTTATACATTTGTCTCATTTTTTCAATAGTGATTTTATTACAATTTGTAAATTTACTGAAGTCGCGAATACTCAGCGTAAAAACAAACAATATGTAAATTATATTATGATAATTATGGCAAAAAATAATCCATTTCGCATATTTGTCAGGCTCAACGTATTTTTCCAGTTTTTCTCAATAAAATATGGTCATCTTATCATCTGAATATTTTTTCGCGAAATATATCATGTTTACTGTGATTTGTAGCACACAGCCTTTTATTTCCCCCACCCTTCAGCGATTTTAGAAGTAATTTAGAAAATTACATTTAAAGCAATAAATTGAATTTTTAGCAAAATTTAGGGATATTTCGTATTTACGATCGCAATTTCCTCGATGATGTATAGTGAACCTAAGTATGAAGGTATATATTTAATTAACCGACATGGATATTACTAATATCAATTACAACGGTTCAATAATTTTTCATTCAGTGAGAATTAAATTCGAGGATTATGTCACTCACCGCTATCCATACGAATGTTTTTAAATGCTGGCTGATGCGAGATGTATTTAGGAAAGAGAAAAATTAAACTGCCCTTGCAGGGAATCGAACCCACATCCTCTAACTTCCCGGGTGAGCGCCCTAGACCACTAGAGTATAAAAGCAATGAATATCTCAATCTTTCCTTAGAGTTCGTGTGCATTGAAAGGGTTAGGGTGCTCACCCGGCAGGTGAGAGAACGTGGGTTCGATTCCCCGCAAGAGCACACAGTTGAATTTTCTCTCTTTCTTAAATACATCTTCACATCAGCCAGCAGCAGTTAAAAACCTTCGTGAGAATTAAATTATCGAGTTAGCCTGTGCCATCGTCGCGGACCATAGGTTGAGATACACTGGTCTAAGATATTTTACTGGTCATTGGATTCAGAAAGGTTGAGAAACGCCGGGGTTAAGAAATTTCGGTTTTTAGCTAAAAAAACATAGATCACGACCAACATCGAGCTCGATAAATTATTTTTAAAAAAATGGTTCAGATAAGAAAACAAGAGGGAATATATGAGAAATGGATACAAATTACCGGTATAATTAGGGAAGAGAACAAAAAATGAATGTAATACCTTCATCGCAGCCATTACTTTTAACAAAAACTAACTATATACTAAGTATACTGTATCTAAGAAAACGACGACGAGAGAAAACAAAAATAGAAAAGAAAGGGAGAGAATAGAATATATATATAGTGTGTGTGTGTGTGTGAAGAGCACAAGCCGCTCGCAATGAAGAGCGTGTCATCATCGATGGCAGGTAGGTTAAAAATGAGCCTACGTATCAGAGAGCCTTAGCGCCTTGTAATTCACCTTGCAGTGGGGGGGCTGCCAGCCCGTGCCCTCAGGGGTCCGACTTCCCGCTGTGCTAATTCCAGGCTTTTAGATATATTTGGACAGATCACCCGTGGTTCACGAAGGGTGATGACACCACCGAGATTCCCTCTCTTTAGTTTTTTAGCGCTTACATTTTTACGTATCTCTTAATCTTCTTCCCACAATTATTGCCGTTATTATTTATTTTCACCAATTAAAATATAACTAAAAAATATATTTATTATTCTTTATAGACGTAATTAAGTATGCGGGGTTTATCACGTATTGTCCGAAAAGAATTAAAATTCTACTCTTAATTTTAACCCGTTCTAACCTAAATTATTTATGAAAATTGAAAAAGATATTCTATATTAATTTATTCCGTCTTTAGGTCCAATAAAACCTGAATATCAAACTTTTTACCGAAAAATACATTTCAGTGTTGAAATTTTAGAATGATTCCAGTTGGTACCATTAGACATTTAAGAGGCAAAAATTATACGTACATGATTCTAGATCAGCGGTTCTCAACCTTTTTTGGCTCACGGAGCCCTTTTAAGTAAAAAAATTCTGTGGCGGAGCCCATATTAGGCCAATTTTTTAATTATTCATCGAAGTCCCTGATTTATTTTTGCTGTTTAAAAATATTTATAACTATTTTTTTTTTAATTTTACTGGTTTTTTTTATTTTCCTCGAGCGGCCGCGCAGCCTCTGGAGAGTGCACGAGGAGCCCCAAGGGCTCCGCGGAGCACCGGTTGAGAACCGCTGTTCTAAATTCAAAAATATAACTTCTTTACACCGGAACTCCACTAACTTGATTTTAACGGTTCTAAATGGTTTTAATGATTCTTTTTTCAAATTACGACCTGAGGTACATATATATGTGTAACTCACTCAAATGGTCTTAAGAAGGATATCTACCCAAATTAATTAATTAATTTAAAAATTATTTTTAAAGGACATTTTGACGTAAAATATACACAAGTAAATTAAAAAAATATTTAATAGTCCATTTTGGCTCAAGATGTGAAAAGGATAACATAACATAACAGGGTAATTATTTATAGGCAAAAAGCTTCTCCAATAAGTGCCAAGAATGGAGCATACACGTGTGTCAAGATATGACAAAGATAATTTATATACAAATAAACATGTTACAAAGAATACAATAATTAGTTTTTATATATGATCTTTTGAATTGGCCACATTGTTTCAACAATTAGGATTTGTAAGGTAAGGGAAAGTGCCTGAAATCCGTCCCCTGCCATGAATTCGTACCCCTCTTTAATTTGTATGTACAGAGCCGCTATCTTGCGAAATGTCAGGAAACTCTTCAGAACCATTCAGTTGACTAAGAGAATGAAGTGGAGCTCACACAACCAATCACGATGGAACAGTAAATCTCTGCAATCTGTCGGCAAAAAAAAGAATGGAACTGCAAAATGCGATGCTAATTTGTTTCATTGCTCACGAAGAATGGACTGTGAAAGTCAAATACGCCAGCGATTCAAATCGAAACCACTACTACAGAAAGAGTTGAAATTAAAGTGAAAAATATCAAGAAAACTTCATTATAGCGAGGGAAATTTAACTGCGACAGTTTCACTCCAGTAAAATGCTAGTTGGATATAATATAACAATTATCATTTTTATAAGGCCCCAATCAAAAAATTTTAATTTGTAAAACTTGTGTTTCTTTATTGCAATGAAAGAAATTCATTCGATTTGTATAAAGTATGGATATTGTTTGCCCAGATATCACTAATTGAAGTTTTTCCCATTTTTTGCATCTTATAGAAGTCGTGAAATTTTTTGTGATTTAGCTATTTTACCGAGTATAAAAAGGACAAAATCAAGAATTTCAATCATTGATATTTAGGGAAATATTCTTCAGTTGTCGAGTTAAATTTCTTTATCATAAGAAAGGCACAATTTTTTCAACTTTCATGTTCCTTCTAATTACTATTTACGTAGGTGCTACTATTACTATTGAATTTTCCCCACTCTGCTGGTACTTTTCATATAGTAGGCCTACTGCGTGTCAGCGTCAGGGCTGTCCTTATCAGATGCGGAGCTCGGTGCGTAAATAATTTCGGGGCTCCTTTACCTCGATTTTATATACTTTGTTAGGGAGAGGAATCGAGCATCCAAAGATTCATGCATTATCACAGAATATACAGGAGTGATGAAAGATATCCACTTGAAAAAATATAGACACAATTAAACGTGAATTAATGAAAATTTTAAATAGATGAAAATTCAGAACTGAATGAAATCTTGAATCAATGAAAGAAATAATTTTTCAAAACTGATTAAAATTAGCACCCGATGATCTGAGAGCTAATGAGAAGTTAGAATTTATGAATTAAAAATGAAAAGTAATTGAAAGATATAATTCCAGCACCATATGGGTGAAGATACGGGGGGGGGTTGCATAGGGTCGCATGCCCCTCCCAGCGTCAAAGGCGGTGCTGACTGATCTAATTTATAGGTGTATAAATGAACCAATATCATGCCCCCCCCCCCAGCAATCATCAACTTGTCCCCATCCCCCAGACTTTCAAGTCTCCCCGCCAACGTCCATAACAAATGAAAATTCAGAATTGATCAACGTTCAGAATTAATGAGAGAAATAATTCCAGACTTGATGATAATCCAGAATTAATGAGAGAAAAATCCCATAATTTAATATTCTGTTTAAAAATCAGAATTATTAATATAAAAAATCCGCTATTGATGAAAAGTCATTAATAAGAGAAATGATTCCAGAATTGAAAGAATCTAGAATTGATGAAAAATAATTCCAAAATTGATGAAAAAAATACTTCCAGAATTGATGAAAATTCCAGAATCAAATCAATTGGAGCTCAGACACCTTGCACCTTGTTTGACTACAAAAAAAAAATCCCGTATTTGATATGTGTATATTTTTTCCACTTGTATTGCTGTAAGTGCGGAGCCCGGTGCGAAAGCACCCATCGCACACCCCTAAGAGTGGCTCTGGTGCGTGTGTGTATAACTTTAATTTTATAGAATCAACTGTAAAAATTTTATTCCTTTCGGACACTCTTCGTAAAACACCCCGTAGACCTATCATTTGAGAAAGGCTAATACAGCATCAGGACTCCATTAAAATATATATATAGTAACTTTCTCTCTTAATTCATACTAAGGAATTTATTTTACGTTTTCGAGCCGGACGAAGGAAGCGAACATGGTGAACTAGGATTTTTATTGCTTTTGTACATTTCTTGTTCCGTTTCGTCCCGCAAACCGTCCCGGTTGGTTGTGTTTCAACCCTGAGGCAAAACGCAACCGACACATATTTGTAGAATTAGCAACAGTGGTTTCCACTGCGAATCTCGGAAACGCTTTCCTTATTTTCAGAATCGAAACAAAGAATATAGAAAAAAGAAGAAAACGCTATACAGGATGAGGATTTGTGGGAAAGAAACATCGTTAGTGGTCCTCACCGCATGACGTTCCAACAGGTACAGACGATGATCATTTGTGGTTTGGCATGTCAGTCGACGACTATATAAAACGGAAGTTGATGCAACAACGATCGATATTTTGAATTAAAACTGATATTATGCGTTCAACAATAGAACACAGACGGAAATAATGGCCATCTACACCAACGTGGGCAATATCGCTCCCTAGTGGGCGATGGAAGCGACCAATACAATATAGGATCGCTTGAGTTCGGGGGGGGGGGGCGATGGCGATGAGAGCAAAAAAAGTGTTTTAGAAACTATGATCTACACCAGTGGTTCTCAACCTTGGCAAGCCCGCGGCCCGGTTTCATTCATTTTTGTGAGTGGAAGGCCCGGTCAAACACAAGACCAACGGAAAATGAATGAGGAGAAATGAAACCGCTGATCACTCGCGGCCCGGTATGAATGATGTCAGGGCCCGGTACCGGGCCGCGGCTCGCCGGTTGAGAAACACTGATCTACACACACAACATAATGCTCAACTCATAGCCCGTTGGCCAAATGTGGCCCTCGGAGTCATCTGATGTGACCCGCTACTGCAAACATTTTTTAACAAAAAAAATATATATGTTTTAATTTTGTTCATATAAGTATTGTTAGGTTAAAAATAGTTGTTATTCCCCATTGCGGCCTTTTTGCTGTGAATGCCAGTTCCAGATCACTTAATTGGCCCACGGCATATTTCCAGATAACATGCGGTGCATTTCCAGCTCACTGAAGCAGACTGTGGCACATTTACTGATCACTTAAGTGGTCCGCGGCACATTCACGCATCATTTAAGTGACCTAAGGTGCGGTTCCAGATCACCAGATCACTTAAGCGGCACATCTACAGATCACTTAAGTGACCAGCGGCACAGTTCCAGCTCACTTAATCAGCGTCCGAGTGGCGCAATGGTAAGACGTTCGTCTTCCACTATGAAGGTAACGATCAAGGTCCATGGGTTCGAATTCGGGCAAAGGAACACGAGATCACTTAATCATATGCGGTGCAGTTCCAGATCACTAAATCAGCCCGTGGCATATTTATGGATCACTTAAGTGACCAGCGCAACACGTTCCAGATCACTTAAGTGGCCCGCGGCACATTTACAGATTATAATTTAGTAACATGCAGCTCAGTTTCCAGATCACTAAAGCAGGATGTGGCACATTTACGGATCACTTAAATGACACGCGGCACGTTTCCATATGACTAAAGCGGCCCGCGGCTCGTTTCCAAACCAATGAAGTGGCCCGCAATCCGAAAAAGGCAGAGCACCCTTGATGTATAAAGTACATCACAAAAATAAAACAAAGGGGAGGAGAGAGAGAGAGAGAGAACAAACACAAAAAGAAAGGAAGAAGAGAGAGAGAGTATGGCAATGGATGTTTTCATTAGATAGTGAAAAGAGAGGTCGACTCGCCCTGAGGTTTTGTTGTTGTTCTTTGCGTTCTTTTGGTTGGCAGCCAACCCTCCTGTCAATGAATGATGCGACTAGGGTATTCGGGGGCCCGACACTCTGGCGTCGTATCTGTGTGCTCCATAGGTGGGCTTCTTTTCTCTGACCCTCCATTTCCTTTGTACCTGCGAGCGGTGACTTCAAAGCACACGCCAATATACTGCACACACAGTATTCCTAGACATTCGCACACTTTGTTTCGGCCGCCACTTGTTGTCGGCCTTTCTTTTTTTCTCTCCTATATATAGGTGAAAGGATTGATTCTCCCATCGGACAACGTCTCTTTATTTAGCCATTTTTGAATATTATTACCTGTGTATATGTTACGGCCAAAGCCCGAAATCGGCCGGTTGACTCGGCCAATATCCGAATTTCGGGCATTGGCCAACCTGTTCGTGAAAGTGGTTGGAGATTCCTGGCCAAAGAGAGAAGGCATGATTTTGGGTCATCGCCAAGCTGGCGTATCTTTTTTTGGGATAATTATGGTCGTTTATAATTAAGGTTAGTTATGGCAACCCTAACGATGAAATATATCGGAATATCGATATCTTAGAGGATTCATATCAGTATTATAAGGATATTCAGCCACTTTTGGATAATGTCCGAAATTTCACAGAATTTCGAATATTAGCCGGGTCAACTACCGGCCAAATTGCAAACTAGATGATTTCGGCTTTTGGTCGTAAACTATATTTTTCTTGTAGGTCCCGGTCTAATTACCCCTCGTGTGCAGAAAATGACCGTGGGCGACAAAAATGATCAAACTATATATATTTTTTTCGACAGATTCCTACGCACCTTAAGTCGGACTGATCGATAATACGCACAACCAAGATTTACAGTCCAGCCCGCTTATAACGAAATCGGATATTACGTAGTATTGGTGATAAAAACTTTCTTTCAATTCTAGTGAACCTGCGATATCAAATACAGTAATACCTCGAAATTATGTGTGACAGGTGGGACCAACACTAAACGCGTAAGTCGGCATGCAGTTTTGCATACAGATACATTAAATAGTGGTTAAGTGAATCCAATCTTTCTGAAAAACAAAGATTTTCGAAAAAAAATTGCTATCAAAATGAAGGTTTGCCTACGTGTAATAAGAAAAATTCCAATTTTTAAATTACTTCAGAATATCTACAAACAAGTCACGTATAGTCAGAAGTGGATTTAACGGCGGGTTCACCGGAAGCGCACCCGGGGCCCAGATTTCAGAAGCATCCGAAAAACCCAAACATTGCACTTTTTTCCATAATTTAAGGAGTCCAATATTTACTTTTGCGCCCGGAGCTTCAACCTACGTTAATCCACATCTGCGTATAGTGCGATATTTGGTAACACTTTGAACAATCGAAAGAAACGAGCTTCTTGCGTTAAAGCAGGGTAATTTTGCTACTAGTTTTTGTTTCCTCGCATTAAATCAAGTAAAATGTCGAAATTACTTGGTAGGTGAGTGACAGGGTGTGCACATTGTCAGTAAATTGTAAATATTATCATTCTGTAGGCCTTCTCAATGTACCAAATGTGATCAAACCATTCTTCAACAATGAAAGCTGTGTTTTCAAATGGTTCTTCTAAGGTCCAGATTGATTTTCAAAATGTCTAGCAAGTTTTAGATCTACATCCTCGGTTCCTTCTTTTAGCACCTTAAAAACAAGCTCGGCTTGGCTGAATTTGAATGGACAATATATATATTCGTTTGATAATAACATCGTAGTGTGTGTGTTGAAATACTGTTTCCATCACAGAGAAATTCCATATTGCATACGCAATGCGCTGAATACAAGAACCTAGCATTTTTCACAGAAAATCTCGTTACTCCGAGATCGCGTAAATTGGGGTAGCGTAAGTCGGGGTATGACTGTAGTGTTAAAAATTATAACGATTATAACGATTTGTTAATTAATGAATAGCGGATGCAACGCAGTTTTTGGCACGAATGGAATTTTTTTAATGGATCAAGTTTCATAAAATCAGAAATTTTCTTTCAGGAACAAAATCAGATCGCAAAGTACTACCGCACTATTCAGAAGACTGGACGTGTTCTGTCTGCGCCATCTGTAGCTAGATTATCTCTAGTTACTATATACACACACTCTCTCTGGTTCTATTAATTCCCAGAAATGCACGAATTAAGAGGGGGATCGGCATAACCAGTTTCATTTACGTCAGCATTTCTCAGTTTTTGTATACCTCAGGATCATTTAAATGTAACGGTTCGACGGACAATTTATAGCAATGGTTCTTTAATTTTCTGTCACCCACGGTTTCCTTGCTTCGATCAACGTTTATTCGCGGCTTCTCAGAATAATCTAATGAAGAGAGAATCATTTCAAAGCACTAAACACAGGCACACACCAATATCGCTTTACAGCTTGCCTCTGACATGGGTTGGCGACACCTTTAAGAGCCATGATGCACACGTTGATAACTGCATCTACATGACTTTATATTTTCATTCATACCCATGCGAATATCGTTAAGGGGAGTTGATACTTTTAACATGGTGAAAAACTATGCTGTAATTAGAAATATCATTAAAAACAATATTTATATATATAACTATTGATTTATTTCAGTTTTCACACATGTTCTTGATTGTATTTGTTATTCTATGCTGGCATAAAATTTTACATATCTTGGATACTTAATTTTTGCACATTTTCAAAAAAGACCCATTGAAAACATCTCGCGCGCATGATAAAATACCATGACATCAATGTAGTTGAATATAAATGATTCAAAATAAAGGAAACTGTTCAGTTCATGAAATGAAGCATAAAGTTGAGATTTCATAGACTCAATCTTATTTAAAATTACATTTTAAATTAAAATTTTTTGAAAAATTCAAATAATATTTTGAAGTTTAAATTGTAAAAAATTAAAAAAGAGAACAATCAATTTAGTTTAAAGAGAAAAATATTAAGACTGATTTAAAGACCAAATTTACAAAGACTGAGACTGCTTTAATGGTCGATTTGATGGCTAATTTGTTCTAAAATGTTTGAAAATATTCTTTGAAGTAAAAATCATTGAAAATAGTTCGTTTTGGCATTGGTTTGTTTTACCGCTCTCTCGTCACAAAAGTTGTTTGCCAACCTGCCCCACGGCTCATGGCAACCTACAACGTTAGTAGGACTGGTTGGCCAAACTTGACTTGATGACTTTCAAGCACTCTCGATGTATGAGAGTTAGGTATTAAGGAATGAAAAATCTATACATATAAAATTGTTTTTTTTTCCGCGTGTGTGTATTCTCTATACAAATCTAAAATTTTCGATCGATCGTCGTCAAATTTTGCATACCAAATGGGACCCGACTTGAACGATAGGTTACTTTAAAAGTTCATCAGAGCTGAGCAAATGCCCGAAATGGACAAAAAAATGTCAGGCAACAATGGTTTCTGAGCCTCAACAACCACTTTTGGAATGTTTACTTTGGTTACCGTGGTTCCCTAGCAATGCGTTTCAGACATTCATATGCCTTTACATTACAGGTTTATCACTTCTTTAACGCTGCCCGTATTATGTATAATAGTTTATGCCTTTTTGTGTAATGGTTTGTCACTTTTTCAATCCTCCCAGTAATTGAAGAAAACCCGGGCAGCGCCGGGAATTGTAGCCAGTATATAATAATGTAGCAAAATATAGATGTAGTTTCCATAGACACAATCAAAATTTTCATACTAAACCATTCTTGCCCTCAAAAATAATAAACCGCAAACTGTTGCCAGTCCCGGTCTCCCCTACAAAATACGGCTATATAAGTATGATAATTATTTTATTATTTTAATTATGTAGAAAGAGCCGATTTCTTATCAGTGTCACTTTTGAGAGCTGCTGAAATTCAAAGTGTTTAGAGATTTATAAAATCACACAAAATGTATTGAGGAGATTGAAAATAATATTCAAGGCACAAACTATTAATCTTTGTTGAAAAAAATGTTTATCTGTTTATAAATAACACCAAAATCAAGGCAAAAACTGCATATTTTACCTCTTGACCATTTTAGCCAATTGTAAAATCCACTCCATGACATTGCTCTGTTGACATATTGTTTCAATTAAAAATATGCATACAACACCTTTTTACATCCGTATTAAAAATATCAATACGTTTTTATGGGGGTGAACCGTATAGAGAATTAAAAAATCTGAAAAATTATGCGATATTTCTTTTACGATTTTCTAGATTCCTAGAAGCTGCACCTGCTACACTCCAAAAGCGAAAAATATGGGATGTTACACTTCTCTCAGGGTATTGCGCTTTCACTATAAGTATATGATTTACATAGATTTGAATAGTATAGAAATCTCATTGTTAATGTAATGTTAAATGCAGGGCCGCAACTAGATGCTTGGTCACCCGGGGTAAGTGCGCATTTTGGCGCCCATTGTAATTTTAAAGGAGAGGTTTGAGAATAAAATTTGCGCCTCCTCTGGTCCAGCGCCCGGGGCACGAGATCCGTCTGCTTCTCCCTAGTTGCGGTTCTGGTTAAATGTCATTGTTAGCCAACTTACTTTTCTATCATTGTTGAAGAATGCATGCAATATGTCTCCTCCACACATGGCATTTCCCTCCAAAATGCAAGGGTTAAAAATCGCTTTTGCTTTTTTTTTTGTCAAGGAATAGGATACATGTGCACCTTTGAACCATTCTGTTGTTAATTATTGAAACTTCATGAACAGCTCGCAACAACATCGAATGTTTACGAGTTGCTTAGAAGTATCAATGCTGAAACGAACTCAAAATATACAATGCCTTTATTTGAAAAATATAAGAAACCTGTGTTGCATTTTTGAGAGCAGCACTGTTTAACGAAGGGTAAAATAATTTTCAATGTTTTTTTTTTTTCAAGTCAAGACCGGAGGTACACATGAGGTAATGTATCGACCCAAATTAATTAACTAATTAATTTGAAAAAAAATTCGTTTTAAAGCGCATTTTGACAATCAATAACCACAAACCAAAAAAAATGTTTTTAATAGTCAGTTTTGGTTCAGTGTGAAGAGGAGAAACGTGTTCACTTGCGGCCTTGTCGACGTCCCAGCAGCAGCTCTACAGTATACTAGGAGGTGGTTTTTTTTTGGTTTTTTTTTTGGTGAATTTGAGATTTTTGCCAGAGGCGCTGCGGACCACACGGAAAATGACAAAAGAGAACTCGCCCCAGAATGGTAGCTTTCCCGCGTCGGGACTGTTGTGCGTAAAAGGGATAAGGAAAGAGCAACTTGAAGTGGGTGTGGATGTACTAGAAGGGGAAAATAGCAAAGGAGAAGGTTCGAAACCATGTAGTACCTCAACGCTATAAATAGTGCTTTTCTTCTTTTCTTTGTACACTGAAGCTGAAGTGGGTGGTGAATCAGGAAGATTTTCTGGTTCCCGAGTGAGATGTATGTCAGATGAAACGACCAAAGACGTCCTAAGAAAAGACCAACCAAAAAAATAAGAGGGGTAAAGGGGAGGTAGATACCAGAGCTAGAAGAACTGGTAGAAACGTGTCTTTGTTGACCTAAAGCAGACGAAAGAAAACTCTACTGGAGCATATTAAATTTGTTGAACAAGCTCCGATAGCCATCAGTCACCAGTTAATCTTTCTGGCTTTACTTAGGCGTATGTGTATTCAGAAACGAGTTTGCCAATTGTACGTACTTCGACGACAAATTCGAAGACAAATATCGTTGTAGGAAGTATCTTAAAGATAAATTACCAAGATTTAAATCGCTAGAAGTTCTAGTTTTCTTCTCGCTACATCTTTATTTGGCATCGGGAATCGGAATTTTATTTCCATTGTTCACGTGAAATTATTTTTCAAATGCAATTCAAAAAGCACTGCATTTCTTTTACATTTTTTATAAAATTATTTTATCTGTAAGAAAAATTATAAAAATCGGCAAAAATTAGTTTCGTATACATTCAAGCATTTTATATACATTCAAGCATTTTATATACATTCAAGCATTTTATATACATTCAAACATTTTATATACATTCAAGCATTTTATATACATTCAAGCATTCAAGAAAGGAACAGATTTCTCACCATGAAGTGTACGGAATGTTTCACGGAAAGTGTCTTCGAAAGAAATAAGAATTCTACGCACAGTTGATTCTAAATAAGTAAAATATAAAAAATTCAAAATTCAAACACCTTGTAAGATGATAATTACAAACAAATATACGGGTAAAAGTTACAATTTTTTATACCTCTCCGAATCGAAAATATTTAAGAGTTAATAAAATTAATGCATCTGTGTATTATACCGAAAGAGTTCACCTCGTAACTGTTGACTGGAAATTCACTTGTTACCTGATAACTAATAAAATACCTATTTTGAAAAATATTGAGGACGAAATTCATGGTGAAATTTCGTCAAATTTTATCAAAATATCGCAGTAAATTTTTTCTCAGTACAATGGAAGAGCAAACTTTAATATTTATAATTGATGTTTTTCAACATTTGTGGCTGTATTAAAATTTTAATTTCAATTTAAATTTTAAATTCAAGTTAATCTTATTTTTAATTATCATTTTACAGAAATGCAACTATCACAGATGAGTTTTATTTTTTTCCTGCTGCTCATATTTTATTTTAATTTTAGAATCAACACTGTAATTTTTTTTCCGATACTTTCAGTGAAACACTCGGTTTTTCGAAAATGAATATTTTCGAGAAATCATACTTTAATACAAATGTTAAGCACCAATTTTTAATATAAATGGTAAACACTAATTTTTAATATAAATAGTTAAACCATATTTTTAATATAAATGGCTGTTTTATGATCTTTGAGACGTTAATCAAACTTGAGTGATATTTTTTCCATAAATTCTATAATACGAAATTTTTTCTTCATTAAATATATAGATGCCTACACTACATAACTTGAATATAATAAAACTATTCGTTTTGTAATTTTTTTTCTGTGGGTGTGTGTGTGTGTGTCCAATGAAATAATACAAACAAAAATCTCGGGTAAAAAAATACAGCAAATGAAACCATGATTTAGCGTCATTCTTTATATCGTAGTTTAATGGCTACAATGTCGATGAGATGATTGAAATCATATCATTTAGTGAAACGTGACAGCATCGAGCGTGTCGCCTGTGACGAGCCACGCGTCCGATCACTCATGCAACACATGAGCAAGCAAGTGAAAGTGCTGACGATATGCTTACTACAATGCGTGTCTCGTCATTAGATATGGAATCACTCAAGTTACACGTGATGATGCATTGTTTGAATATTTCACCTCTTAAAAAAAACCCCAAAAATAAAATATCAATAGGTTAGCGCTAAAAAAAATGAATTACATTGTCATCCAATTTATAATATTACGTGGCAAAATATCAAAAAATAATAATGAAATCTCATTATTTACCCAGGAAATGCGATAATGGATATAGTGATCATTCTCTCTTTTTCCAGATTTACTTCAAAATATGATATAGATTATAAGTAGAGCCCCCGGAAGTTTAGCCACTAAAATAATCAAAATAAGCACTATAAACAAAGGCATTTATAATTAGACTTTGTTTATAGTGTCAATTTTGGGAAGAAGGAAGAAAAAAAGACTAAAAGCATAGATATGTATCAAGTATCCGAAAACTGGCTAAAACTTGGTTGCTTTCAATTGATTTTATGCCAAAAATAAATTGTTTGTGGTCACACACAAATTGTGTGTGATTAAATTGTTTCCAGAGCCAGCATTACCAGATGCGGAGCCCGTGGAGAAGATGATTGTGGGAGATTCTTCGAATTACGAATGATTTTCATTTATTTGAAAATGTTATTTTTATACTTGAAACACAGTTACCATGTTTTATTGTTGTAAAAAAAATTAACTTATTTTTTTCATTGCGGTTTCTGATAATAATTAATACGAAGACTTAGAGATATTAAAACGTTCGTCTTTTGAAGTTCTCCATGCTCAAAATATCCAAGTTGTACAGAATACGGTGTCTGAAGTTCACACACACACACACAAGCAAGCAAGCAAACTTAAAATAATGCTAAAACAGGCATTTATGGTAGGAAAATTCAGAAAAGGCGTTTATACAGAAAAATTCAAAAATATGCAAAAATGGGCATGTATGGCATTTTGCCTGAAAACTACCGGACTCTAATAAGCAATGATTCAATACCTAAAATAATGGCCAATGCACCCATAAACAATATGCAAATAAAGACAAGAGTATAATTTTTTTTTTTTGCGTATTTTAATGAAACTCGACCACGACATTTTCAAAAGGTTTATTGATTTCTTTTTTATTTAGTTGACATCGGGGCAAAAAGCCGACAGGTTTTGGTCAAAGGCCGATTTATAATACCAATATATTCATGACTCCCCGCCATTTTTAAGAGAATTTCTAGAAGGTTGCAAAAAAGAAAAGAAAGAATGGATTTTATTTGAGAAAGGAGTGAATGTTTTTAATGGTATTTTATAATGTAGTTTTTAAAAAAGCTTAATAAGTCAACTGCTACAGTGAGACGAACTGAAAATTAAAAAAAGTCTTAACAATTTTAATAATCACATCATATTATAAGATCGTAATATTGCCCAAACATGTGCTTGTTTCTGTCAAATAACAACAAAGCACGTTTGCATTGCGTTGAGTCAAAAGTTTTATGATATTTTACGTTATGGTTTTTTTTTTTGTTTTGTTTATTTCCAAAGTCGTGTAAATGTCATGAATCACAGCCGTAACTAGGATTTTTGCCGCCTTAGATAAACGATATTTTGCAGCAACCACAGCTTTAAAATTCGATAATTTTATAACGGTGTTCTTTGTTCCCACCTGAAATGGCCACCCCCCCCCCTAAATTTTGCTGCCCGGGTCAGTTCCCCCCCCCCCTCCCCTCTAGTTCCGGCCCTGTGAGGAACCATACTGAACTGTGAAATGCTGATCTCGAATGATATTGTAATCTTAAAGTGCTAGTCGTTCGATTGACACCTCTATGGCCAATATCGAATAAATGGATTCTACGCTCAAATACTCGGGATCCACAGGTTTGGCTGAGGCTTGCTACTTACAAGTGATACAAACTGAACCGTGAGAGATTCACAATTTCATTTTTACCCATATATTTCCGATTAGTTGTGTGTATAACAGGGCCTCCGGTGGATTGAAAACCACTGCTTTAGAACACATTATTAAAAAAAATCAATACTAAATTATACATTGATTAATTAAATTTTATACTAGTTTATTATGCAGAATACAAATATCGTCACCTAAATACTACAACTTGATAATCCGAAAAATTTATGATTTTTGAATAAGTACAAAAAATTAGTCTTGGCATGCACTTCGATATACTACAACTAGGAAATCTGTAACACAAGTCTGAACGAAGTTATTTTTGTTTGCTTATTACGTTTTTCCAAAAAAACCGTCATAAAAGCGGGAAAACGCTTTAAACGGAAAATCTTAATGAGAATTGCTTAGAGTTGGGAACACGAAAATAAGTAGTACTAAGCGGGAAAACGTTCTAAATGGAAACGTTATTAGCGGCATCGATCGACTGCATACACTTCATTAGGTATTGTGTTTAAACATGTTTCTCTCAAAGCATCTAAAATTGAATTATTTAGTTGTGGGAGGCCAGTGTTTTTCAACTTTTGAGAACAAAGTCTGAAACAATTCGGCGGACCACTTGCATCCCATATTACGGGGCATTTCTGTATTTTAGTTGTTCTGAATTTCTTATATATTTGTCCCGTTTTTTCAATAATGTTTACTTAAATTTATAATGTTCACTAAAGTATCGTTAATAAACATCGTTTTTATAACTTATGATAATTTTTGGTATAAATATAACATATCGCATTGACAAATTAAACTGTTTTTCCTCAATTTTTCAGCAATTTTAATAACTCGGGATTTTGCTAACTTATGACAACGTTTTTAAAGACAGCTGGCGACGTCCCGTATTTTACAGTAATCAATCGAGTCATTTGAATGTTTTTCCTGTCAAATTTTTGTTTACAGCGATTTGTAGCAACCTTTTATTTCTACACCCTTCATCATTTCTTGCAGTAATTAGCAAATTTGTCGTAAATTGCATTTTTGAGCCACATATTAGTGATATCCCGTATTTAGGATTACAATTTTTTCGCATTTTTCTTGATGAAGTAAAATGAACCTAAATATGAAGGTACAATTTTTATTTGTGAATCCATATGAATATTACTATAATATCAATTATAACGATTGATTAATTTTCCATCCAGTTAGAATTGAATTATCAAGTCTGCCTGCGGACCACCTAGCCATCTACACGGACCATCTTTGGTCTGTGGACCATAGGTTGAGAAACGCTGTTGTAGGCTACTAACACGACAATGTATCAGAACTATGAGAAAATTTATATGTTCAATTATCAACATCAAATTTTTAAACATTTGCGAATGATACAAACGAGAAAATAGTACGTCTACGTACCTTTCTTTTGTTGATGAATCTCACAAGTGCATCTTCAATATAGACTGAATTTTTGCGAAACAATGGAAGTAGCGACTAGAGCAACGAAGTCTATACGCGAGCAATTTCAAGAGCTCGCTCAACAAAAAGAGAGAGAGAGAAGGAAATGAGCCTTATCATCATCTTTCGTGGAAATCAGCCAAAACAAAGCAGGACGCAATTTGTCGCGCTCAAGGTGCTCCAAACCACTAGCAGCAATTGCATTAAATGATTTCACACGCTTTTCTCTCTTTTGCTCTTTGAATTGATTCTTCGGTTGCTTGTATACATGGAAGATTTCACTGCGTAACACGCGCAATCTCCTTCCATAATAGAATACGGCAGCTTAACGATTCGTGATACGAGCATTTGAACGTAATGCCCCAGAAACTTATTTTGTAATCAGATGGTATTACGGTGATGTTCTCTCAGATAACGTTATTACAGTATTATCATGTGTTACGAGACTATCTCGGGAACCTTTTGTTTTCTTATTCACGATGAAACACGCGACTGCTCAAACACCGGTAGCTAAAAGTCGTGGTACGTGCCTTTTCTACTTGTAATCTTCAGATAATACAATTCTTAATTTCTGATCGAACGCGTCTTGCATCATTAATTAGTATTAGGTAAACTCTCTTATGACGAATAACTCTGAAACTTTCGTCCAATTCTGATATTTTATAGTGGATGTCGAACGATAACTAATACCGATGCTATCTTGAAAATTCCAGTTTTTCTCGCATAAAACTGAAACTTGCGTAGTTCACATTTTGATAGCTTTATTGATAAGTGCATTAGAGCCGTTATGCCTAGTCTTATTAACCGTTTTATCAATTTTTAATATACTGGGTGGTCATAAAATAACTTTGCTGATATACGAGCCCCTAGCGGCTGCAAAAATCAACGAATGCGGATGGAATTCGAAATGAAGTTGTTTCAGAGTATGCCCTCGAGAATGAGAAGAGAAACAAAAACCTAGTTATCTTGGTTAAGGTTAAAGCAACAAAATTTCGAAAAAATTCAAATATCATTATTCACTTCTATGCATTCCAAAGTGATCGGCTCGGTAGAAAACCATGAATGGTGTTAGAATGGTGCCTGTAGCATGATAAAAGCCAGCTCTAGACGCAGACAGAGAAACTTAGAAACAACCAATGGAGATCACACTATTGTCGCAGAAAGTCATCCCCCCCCCCCACCCGAGGGGTTAGCGTACCAACCCCTTGTAAGATCACTAGTTTTCCGCGTTCTGAGCCGGCGTTAATGGTGATGCAGATATCATTCCAATAGAGTATTAATGGAAATGAATTACCTTTTGCGTGAGACAATACTAGGACCGACTGAGACGAACGTGTGTAGACGCAAAATTTCTTTTTTTGCAATTTTGGGTCTACACACGTTGGTCTTTCCCTAGTAGAGTATTAATGGTTTTTCATGCACCGATCACTTTGCAATGTATAAAAGTGAATGTTTAAATTTGAATTTTTCGAAATTTTGTTGCTGTCACCATAACCGCAATAGCTAGGTTTTTCTTTCTCGTCTCATTCTCAAGAGCATACTCTGAAGCACACCTATATCTCGAATTTTATTTGCATTCGCTGATTTTTGCGGCCGTTAGGGATTCCTGTATAGGCAAAGTTATTTTATGACGATCCTGTAAAACATTTTCATCGTCTCTAGTGAGAAACTTTTTTGAGAAAAGCGTTTTTTTGAGAATTTGTGTTTGTTTTTTTTATTACACGTTATATAGAATATTTACTAGTTTTTCATGTTTTTCGGTTTTGAGTTCGGTTAGTCATTTTACCAAAGCAGATGTTGGTTTCTTTTCTTTCTTGTTACGTGCCCTGTTGATATACGTCTCTAAGAACTTTCAAGTGCATGTGTCAACATTCGTAGCGCTTTTATTTATTGCACGAATGCCTGTATGCGATTGGACCGAGGACTATGATATTTTAGCACTTACAAAGAGCGATGACATTTTGCGCCGAAATAATAACAATAGGGAATCAAGAAGAAAAAGAAGATAGTAAAATACAGACAGGAACGTCACAGAGAATCAGGTGAGCGGAAAATCGGGCTGAAAATGTTGCGGAACGAAAAGTCGTTTGGGCAGAGAAAGAGTGTCCTCGGAGAAGACGGAACGCCCGAAGGCAAATCAGGAAAGCGTAAACACTTTCGGAACCAAAGTCTTCATAACATGCTGCTCACTCATTGATAACACTAAGATTACCTTCAGGCGCACCTACGTGCATTGGTTTCGATCTCTCACGACATGGCTACGCATAAAAATAAAGAGAAGAGAGAGTCACTACTAAAACTGAATGCAAATACAGTGTTGTGGTGCCGTATCTTGCATATATCTTGGAAGAGTGTGTGATAGTTGGCTTATTCAAATCAGAGTTTCTAGTACCAAAGTCAAATGTATGACATTCACATTATTTGAGAAGAAAGCCCGTTAATCCCATCAATCTACGTTAGTAGAAACCAGAGACCTATTATAACAAATCCGAAAATTGGCGAAGTCTTCCGAAAACATGAATGGATTCGCGTTACATGAACGCGGTGCAAGAAATGTTTGAAAACAATTGCTTCATAGTGTATTACGCATAATTGGGTGAAATTTAATACAAGTATTCATCGAAGCTCAATCTGTTTTACAGTTTGATTTCTGTATGAGAGATCCGGAGGAATCGTCGATTTGAGTGTTTTCATAGTCCAACGGGACTGTCTGGGTTTGCTCCTATGATAAAATCAAACTGAAGGTTGAGTAGATTTGCTTTTTATTAGTGCTGATCCGATTAATCGATCAATTGTTTCACTAATAAAAATTTTAGTTGATTTAATCATCTCGATCGATCTGATTAAAATTCGATTTAGTTATTCCAAGGAAATTCGGTAAATTGGCTTCATTTATTCAAAAAACCGAAAAATAACTTTTTTTATCGAATTACCTTTTTAAAAATATTAACTTTCAAATTATGTTCCTCTACAAGAAATTCTAACTAGGTGATCACATATATTTTTTTCATATTAAATGTAACATTTTATCGATGCAAAAATTCACCTCAAAATACGATTTAATAATAAAGTTCTATTAACCTCCAGTTGAAAATTTGTATATATTGTCTAATTTTGCTTTTTTCTGTGTTTACTTCGTTCCATCGTATCATGCATTGATATGTTCTACTTTGTATGCTGGATGAACGTGACCAGTTCTGCCAAACGAAACGGGGTAATAGACGAGTACAAATGGAACATGAAATATCCTTTCGACCCTGTGCTATCTCGAACCGTTTTCGAGTTATGGTGGATAATCGATTATGGAAAAAAAGGCGTCAAGTCATAAACCCAAACTTATGAAGTTTCTGCAAGAACTACGCTAACAGTAAACTAACTTGCAAACTAAGCACCTAATTTAGAAAGAGCAGAAAAAATCATATAAGGTGTCACCATTTTCATCAGAATATCTGGATTTAGGGGCAAGCTACAAGCGCTGAAAGATTGCCGAAGTTCAAAATCGAATTGTCGCCAAAATTTTTAGTCGTAAATACCCTTCCAGCTACAACCTTCAAATTTGACAGAAACTTGTCCATTGCATCAGCTTTCCATAGAACTTACAATAATCCATAACAGTATTTTAGTTCAGGAGAAATTTAGCATTTTGTTCGCAACACATCACTGAAATAAGCGTTGTCGAAGTAGACATTTTAATAGATTTTAGCGCCAATTCGATTTTGGCCTTTGCCAATCTCTCAGCGCTTGTAGCTCGCCATTTAATCCAGATATCCTGATACAGGTGGTATCACTTTATAGGATTTTTTGCAAAATAAAATTTGTCGCCAAAATCTGTAACCACAAAAAAATTCCGAGTTTTCGTCGAATCGATGAACGCCGATTTCAGTGATGTATATATATATATATATTGCGAACAAAAGGCTACATTTCTCCTGAACCAGAGCAGATATGGTTTCACCAATATTCAGAGCACCGATATGTAGGCTCTTTTGAAAGCTGGTGAAGTGTGACCGGTTCTAGTTAAAAGAGTGTTTGCGGAATTGTTGATTTTTAAAAATTTTGACTACCATTCAATTTTGAATCTCGCTGATGTTTCAGCGCTTATAGCTGACCATTAAATCCGGATATTTTGATAGAATTGATGCCACTTTATAGGATTTTTTCTGCTCTTTCTAAATTGTGTGCTTAGTTTGTATGTAGTTTTTGCAGAAACCTCAAACTTGGATTTTCTTCACTTGGGAAACTTCATAAATTTATAGCATGAACCGACAGTTTGAAAGAAAGTTGAATATTTAAATCCATCCCCCAAACGTACTTTTTAAGCATAATCCAAGAACATTAATTAAATAAGTTTACGCACTATTATTTGTGCATTGACTTTCTAGGTATGATGTTTGAGTTCTATTGAGAAAACTTGTCTATATGTCAAACTCATTTATATCGGCATCGAAGTTTCCACGAGATTTTCCCGTTCTAACCGAGGTGCTATTATAGCAGAGTTTAGCGTTTGAAGACTTTTTTGAGGAAAAATATAATCAGTCAATCAAATACAACTTCGCATGAAATTTTAATTTTTTATGATTAGGGGAGACCAATTTAGACGAGAAAAACACGTGAAATTGTAATAATATATATTAAGGCGAGACATCAATGATTCTCGCCAAACATATTGCCAAATGTCGACGAATTACCAAATATTGTTCATAAAAATAACCTTTTGGAAGGAAAAAAATACTACAGCGAGTCTCTCTCTGCTAAAAATGTATTTCACGGGGGGAAGAAAAGAAATTTTTTGATGAACATGGGAGATGAATATTTTGTCATATTCATCATAACACATTTGATAAATTGTGTAAATTACCTTCATTCCTTATTCTAGTAAAGATTAGAAATGAAAGCAAGCTTCGTTAAAAAAAAAAGGGAATGGGATGAAATACGGCAATGTTTCGCATAGTGGTCATATCAATGAGCACATATCGGAACGTCAAACATACACTAAATCTTTTTTTTAAAGTTAGGTATGAGTAGAACAACAAACGAACACTCCCTAGATGCGATCAGCTGTAATCTTAGGAACTTCTTGGGAAAACGTGATTATATATATATATATATATATATAACACTAGAACAGCGGTTCTCAACCGGTGATCCGTGTGAACTCCCAGGGGCTCCGCGGCCGCTCGAGGAAAATAAAAAAAGACCAGTAAATTTGAAAACAATAATTATTAATATTTTTGTATAATAAAATAAGTCAGTAACTTTGATGAATAAATAAATAGGCCAAAGGGCTCCACCATAGAAATTATATACCGCAAAGGGCTCCGTGGGTCAAAAACGGTTGAGAACCGCTGCACTGGAAAAACGGGTCGGGGGACTATATCTAGAAACTCTCGGGGGAAAATATCTATCTCTATACGGGCAGGGGTTTTTCCGACAATTTTTGAACATTTTAATATTTTACGGCATGATACAATATTTTTATGACAGAATGGAGTTATTTATACTGCTAGTTAGTTATACCACAAAGACTTAGTGGGTAAAACCATTCACCTGTTAATATATTTTATCATTATTTAATTATAAAGGATTCTGTTGCGTATATGTATGTGCAAACGACCTCTCTTGATGTGCGTCAGTGTGGAGGAAATTCGAGAGACTGGGGATTTGTATCTATGTATATAAAATTAATTTTCTGTATGTGTGTGTGTATGTTCTCTATACAAATCTAAAATTTTCGATCGATCACCGTCAAATTTTGCATACCAAATGCGACTCGACTTGAACGATAGGTTACTTTAAAAGTTCATCAGAGCTGGGCAAATGCCCGAAATGGGCAAAAAACTGTCGGGCAACAATGGTTTATGAGCCTCAACAACCACTTTCAGAATGTTTACTCTGGTTACCGTGGTTCCCTAGCAATGCATTTCATTCATGTTTTTACAATGGTTTGTCACTTCTTTAATGCTGCCCGTATTATGTATAATAGTTTATTCCTTTGTAAATGGTTTGTCACTTTTTCAATCCTCCCAGTAATTGAAGAAAACCTGGCAGCGTCGGGAATTGTAGCTAGTTTTCTATATTCCCCGATAGGAATTCAGTGTTACATCGCTTCTAGGTTGTGAATATGATCAACGAAAATGAGTGTGCTATATTATTTTCGTTGTTGGAAGCACCTGACGATGGTCTTTTCAAAGGGTTTCAACCAAGGTTTATGATGTAGATTTGAAAAAAATCATATAATTCCAGTGAGGGAGGAATACGTATCTGTAAACAATGAATTTCTCGTAAAATATTTTGGAATCCTTGACGTCCTATTAACGAGGAGGGTCCCACGATATTATTTCTTACACTTTCATCTGCAGCAGTTTCTTCGCTACCGGTAAACAGGATGTTATTGAGATCTCTGATATTTATGGAAATCAGTTGACACGGTTCGGTGTAGTTCTTGGTTTTCATGGTGACTTCAATATGGTTTGCATTGATTGTTTCTAGTAGCATTTCATTTTGCATCAGCCGAGCATTTTTGGAGGCATAGGCCACTTTCTTTAGATTCGCACATCCATTAGCAATACTGTTGCTTACTTCACGAAGGTTTTGCACACATATCGGGTAGTTTTCATTCTTTCTCTCCTCTGAATTCCCATCATGAGCACTACTGCTTTTCACACACAATCTTTTCCAACTTCTGAAAAGTTTAATATTCGGTGAATCTATCTTTTTGCCATTTCTACAGTAATCGTATATCACAGCACGTGAATACATACAGAAAAAAAAATTTATCGGACAAGATAACAAAAGCTGAGACACCTGCTGACCGACATCTGCAGATACGAATAAAGCAAAAAACAAAGTCTCGTAGATGTACTAGTAGGCTTCGGCAAAAAAAAGTCTCGCGAATGGGAATTACACCGTATTAGATGCACATGAGACTATCGGAAGAATTTCAATCTTACAAAATCGATTGCGACAATATTGGTAGCATTTTAAGGCGAATGTGTTTTAAAACATATGGGAGAGTCAGTGTGGCCACTTTCTCCCCGTCTAGGTATATCCGTTCTTATTTCCGTTGCTAAGAAAGATAATGAAAACATCTTTGATGTACGCTAAGAACATAATAATTCAGGAAAAGTCGAAAAATTTTGAATCCTTTGGTTCATTCTTACTTGAGATATGGGAGCAGAAAGAGCGCGCAGGGTCACAGATCCCCGTCCGTCTTTCTAGTGTCAAAATTGAAACAAGAGTGACGGAAAAATTTGTCGTTATACCCAAGGTGGTTGCTTTTCATCGACGTTATAAGCCAGGTTCATTAACATCATTATGAGAATCGATCCATACCACCAATTATTGACGATATAGCCGAGATGTTGTTAAAACCGAGGTCGTTGTAACCCAGTTTAACTGTAATTTGTGGTATGAAAGTAAAAATGTATTTTTTTTTTTCCGAAATGGACATCTATTCCCTACAGTGCGATATTTTAAGCGAGGGGGAAAAATTCTGAAACGAATTAGAAGTAGCCTACTCAGATGTTCGACAATAATATAAAGAGATTAGGCCTACCTACACGCTGATTTATGAAAGTGAAACGAAAAAATGAATAAATAAAGTATTAAAATAATATGTATAGACGGGAAGCCACTTCTTTCAGCAGCATTTGTTAGAATTCCCACGCTCGGAATTCCCGATTCTAGAGGAACATTTTGTCGTTAATGGCATCTACTGTTTTCCTCAAACGAAGAGCATAAAATCGAAACCCCAGACGAAACCTTACTTCCTAATGGCATTCACGAATAAAAGAAGAAAAAATCCCTTTCATAAGGAATTAAAAGGAAAATTTTCATAGTAAAACTCTTACGATCGATATCTGTGCATATAGCGAATCATTTTGATCGCTCCTTTCAACCACTTCAATGTACGTTTCTAAAGAAAATATCACTAGATTGAGAAAATTCAAAAAACACGTATGCTTAAATTTTGTCTTTTATCCATCGTTATACCGGGTGTCCTGTAAATTCTAATTCGGCCTTTATCTCATCAACCGTCACACGTAGAAGTATGGATCTACTTTAAAAAAATGCTCAAAATCTCTTCAAAAATTACCCGGTACCAGTTTTGAGAGGAAAAACACAGTGTGTCCCAAAATAAAATACCTAAATTTTTCTACGGACACCCTGTTCTATGAAACCCAATTAGAAAGTTGAGGCCAACAAAAAAAGTTCCACGTTACCAAGTGCAATGTTCGCTGGGATATTTAAATTTAAAAGTCGAAGAAAAGTTAGACAAGAGCGGCTGATGACAGTACTACGCATAACAAGCATCACATAGAAACAAACGTCTCGTTAGGTTCAGAACACGTGCACGTACATTCCGGCATGTATCAATTCATTAGAAATTCCACAGAGTAATGTGTACGAGGTGCATGTTCGGTTAAGTAGTGGTAGTAGTAGCATAAATGAAGAAAAGAAGCATTGTCCGTTAGTTCATGGTGTTCTTTTCCCTTTTTTCTCAGTTTTGAATTCAAATATCTCAGCGAACATTGCACTACGAAACATGATTTTTTTTTTGACCTCAGGAGAGATGGGGCAACAACGATCTGATTGCGTTTTTAAGGACAAGGTGTCCATATAAAAATTTAGATTTTGTTTATTTTGTGACACATTTTTTTCATTCTCGGAACTGGCACAGAGTGATTTCTGGACACCATTTGAGCATTTTTTTAAACTAATACCATGCCTCTACGATGAACTGTTGGTGAGATAAAATGCCGAATTTGAGAGAGAGAGAGAGAGAAATTACAGCATAAATGAGGGAAAGAAGCGTCGTCCTTCAGGTTATGCAGTTTTTTTCTAAACTTTTCTCCGATTTTTGAATTCAAATATCTCAACAAATATTACACTTAAAAAGAAACGTGCAGTATTTTTTGTTAGTCTCAGGAGAACAAGGCAACAACTTTCTAAGTGAAAGTTAGAGGACTGGTGAGAGGATCGTATAAAATTTATATTTTTTTATTGTATGACACTGTATTTCTCAAAACTGCTACAGGGTGATTTCCGAACACATTGAGCATTTCTTCAAACTGAAACAATACCTCTACGATGAACGGTTGATGAAATAAAGGACGAATTAGGACTTACAGGACACCCTGTATAATGTCGTTGAATTACTGGAAGGATTGAGATGCCGTGTATTCAGATTGAACTGACATTTTACAAGTAAACTTTTCAACGAAAGCTATACGAGGGTTTTTCTGGTTTGAGAAATCTTTCGTGAACACTTTTATATGAAGAATTTTTGATTGAAAGGACTAATCAGCCTGTAATTTCGTGATGAGAAATGAGTGGTAACATTTATGACAGAGATGATAGAAAGGATTCATAGGAGTTGAGGTGAAGTGACGGAGTTATTGCAGATTGTTCACCTTTCGTCGATGTGAAACGCATTCTCCTCTGACTTTTTGCCCTTTGCGCGATGGCAATGCATCCATACATCAACGATGACTTTTGTGCATCCAAAGCACTTGATCTACCGCCAAACATATATCTTCGCAACGTTTCTCTTTCACATCTATCGGTACTTTTGCGTGTGTGTGTACAGCATGTCTCTGCCTAACCTTTTGTTCTCCTTTTACATTAAAAAAACAGTGAAAAATGAGAAGTAGTAAAACTGTCATAAAAGTGGGATAAAATAATATCTTCTGATCCGAATATGCAAATTAGTTTTTGAATCGATTAGCCGAATAAACGAGTAGGTCTACTATATTTTGACTAAATGTCCGCAAAATACCGTACGTGCATTTCACGCGCGCGTTTTTTCCTGCGTAATATTCCGATTTTTATTTAGACAAGTTTATTCATGAAATTTTTACTAAAGAAAATAATAAAAGCAAAAATTTTATTATATATATATATATATATATATATATATATATATGTTTATTCATGTTAATTTAATAGTGAAGATATAATTTCACCTCTTTTTATTTTTTAGGAGGTTAATTATTTGTTATGCTTTGGAGCTATCGATTCAGCAAACTTCATATTTTATTTAGAATCATGTATGTCAAGGATCGACAAGTGTAACGGAAATAGACCTAAGTATATCTAGCTTATTCTGAGCGGTTTTTCTTGATTGTGATACACACAGAGTGATATAGTTATGCACACCCATAGTGACTCTATAGTAATACAGTAATTCCCAGACTTACGTCATCCTGCGCGCATTGACGTCCTAAAAATGATTTTGTTCTCAACAGACACATTTTGTACAAAGTTAGAAGGCTTTTCACATCGCATTCTTGAAAAGATAAATGTTTTTTCTCTCTCGATAGAGTCACGTCAAAAAATTCAAATGGATATAAAAGAATAAGGCTGGTTGTTCACTGGAAACTACTAAGAGCGAGAAACAAGTCACGTTTATGCGCAACACTGCTATAATAGTCATGCACTTACACGCGACTTATTAGCGCTCGTAGTAGTTTTCAGTAGGCAACCAGTCTAAAAACAAATTCGCAAATTTACCTCCTCCACCTGTTGAGGAGGGTGTGATGTTACCATTGGCAAAATTTACCTCGACATGCAGTCATAGAATTAATTACTGATATTAAGTATACGTCGTGTTATCACTGTATGCATAGGTATACCACCTGGCAGTCGAGTGGTTAGCGTGCTAGTCTTCAGCTGTCTAGCTCTGAGTTCGAGCATGGATGCTTTGCTAACACTATATAAACATTTTCTTGGACAGATCTTTGTAAACTGTACAATTTAAAATATGAATGAGAATTTTTTCAATTAAAAAAAAACCTACATATTGATTGTAATTATTTCGCTTCTGTAACTGATGTTTCACAGAAATATTAGTTCCAGTTAACAACTATATTTAATGTACTTGTAATGCAAAATTGCACCCCGACTAACGAATTCGATTTACACGCGCTTAGGGTATGCTCGGCTACGCTCGATTCTACCTATCGCGTAACTCCGGGGTATTACTGCATTTCATTATAAATTTTAAAATTGCGATTGTCAGTAAATATTATTTTGTATGCAATCAATTTCTGGGGGAGCGAGTTCGATTTCCGGTTCGTTCTTGTCATAAAACTTTCTTGACACGGGTACAACAGAAACGGCGACATGGCCAAAGAACAAGATTGCTACCGCAGGGAGTCCCACATCAAAGGGGTTAGCGCATCAACCTCTCGACGATAAGTATAAAAAAGGCTGCCGTTCGGAACCGGCAATAAATTGTAGATCCCGGCCTAATTGGCCCTCGTGTGCAGAAAATGACCGTCGTGCGACAAAAATGATCAATCAATTTCTAACTCAAACTGGAAAACTCTCAAACACATTGGTCGTATAATAAATCTACGCGTCAGAGAATCCGAGATAAAATTTTCGAAATTAAATTTTTTTTACCTATAATGGAGGATAACCCTTATGTGAAATATTTCTGACTCGACGTTGCGCAAAGGGTCGAAAAAGAAAAATGACTCGGTGGAAATCTTAAAAGATCCGAATAGGAAAATGTGAATGTTACGTATATATAAGAGTGTTTGTCTGGCAGGACGCTCGGGCGCAATGTTGCGCTCGCTCTAACGACGTGCAGCAAAGCAAAGCGAGTGGAGAGCGATCGAATTTCCAGTGATGCTGAAGCTTAGTTGAGGTCGGGAGAGAGAAAAGGATGGATGAAGTCTCTCTCTCTCTTTTCTGGTGGTGTCGGATTTGAGTTGGCGCGTGCCGCCCAGCGGGAACGTAATGTGACGCCCGACGTGTTATCCGTCTCGTTAAATTTGCTCTCCGTCGACAGTGTCCTTCTATCAGGTAACAAATCACAGGCTAATTGGATGCAAAGGAGAATTCGAGCAGATTGTGAGGACGGTGACGCTGCTCTTATATCGAACAAAAAGAAAAAAATGTGACTTTTTTTTTTTCAGCCTTTAGTCTACTCTGGAAAAGAAAAAATATGTAGCGTTCGCTCGAAAAAAAAAATTCATACAAATTTTATTCTTGTTAGACTAGGAAGGTGAAATACACGTACTAGCTAGTTATAGTTTCCCATGTAGACATCTCCTCTCTGTCTCCCTTATTCGCGTTTTCCTTCAGGTACCAAATATACGCGAAATGATGAAATTTTGACTAAAATCTCGTCGCAAAACCTCGAGTTGAAAGGAAATATAACTACTGTATTTTCCAAAGTATAAGATAAAAACCCGAACTCTCTCTATAAACTCAGTCAAGTACAGTTGGTACTGGTATATAGGATGCACTTGTTTTCAGACCTATTCTTAAAGGCAAACGCTGGCTACAACTATGAAACTATGGGCTTGTAACCAGAGTCTAAAATTGGCTGACCGTTGTATTTTAAGGTTAACCCACGTGCCGCTCTCCTCCTGCGTACGCCTTTGCCCTCAAAGAACACAAGAGGCCCCAAAAACTCATATTTGCCTAGGGCCAGAGAACAGGGCCTAGAACTCATGAGGAACAGACCCTGCGCGTAACAAATAATGAAAGAGACATAATCTCCCCGTTTACAGGGTGATTCAAAAAAACCACCAAACTTAAAGCGCAATTCAGGCATACGATAAAAATCCGAAATCATATAGGAACATAGGTGTGCAAACACCATCCGGAACCGCTACAGGACACACTTTTAAAGTAATCCCGAACTCAACAAGCATGAAGACGTAATTCTGACTATATAAATACGTTAGGGGCAACACAAACTCTCAGAACACACATTCCAGCATGTATCGATTCGTTAGAAATTCCGCAGAGGAATGTGTACGAGCCGCATGTAAGGTTAGTAATAAGCATGCAGCCCATGCGGAATTGGTACATGCCGGAATGGGCGTGTTCTGAGTGTATGACCCTTAATGTATTTATATTATCAGAATTGTGACTTGTGCATGAATTGTGCATGCTGAGTTTGGGATTGCTTTAAAAAGGCAACAACTCCCTGTACCGGCGTTTGCGCACCTATGTTCCTATGTGATTTTAGATTGTTATCGTATGCCTGAATTGCCCTTCAAGTTTGGCGATGTTTTGTTGACTCCCCACGTATATTTTTGAATAAAGCTGCCATAATTAACACAAATCATTATATTTGTTTCAAAACATTTATCTTAAATACAAGACAGTTTCGCAGAAATTGCTGAATTCTTCGTCGCATTAACAACATTGTTCAACAATTTATAGGCAAAATTTAAGGCAGATATATTTGAAATATCGGTATTTTTTTGTTTCGAATTCTATATAAAAACGTTACGCAATGAAATCAATCAATTTGATGTGTTTGCTGATCGCATCAGTGAAGGAGGGCAAACGAGTTCCATTGTGAGTAAAGGAACAGTTCATATTATGATACCTTTTTATAGGGTCAATTCATTATTGCGGGAAAGCGATCGTTCACTCTTAGAAGGGGAAAATCTGGCGGTACACAGAAGTGTCACAAGCTTTGGATCATATGATAGGAGGGGAACTTTGAATTGGAAAATATGCCACCAAAGAGGGGGAATCCCCTGACAATTTAGAAAAACCTGATACTATTTGCAGAAGCAGATCTGCCGCTGACTCTTTTATCTGATGATGTCAGGCGGTTATCAGAGCCAATCATCGGAAACACGGTGGACTGATATATCCCTTTTACTCCCTTCGTTTGCCTCAAATCGGCTTCATTCCCTCTTTTCGATCGCATTATGAGCTCAAACAGAAAACACCGTTCTTGTTCTTTCCTACCGTGGTTTCTTGCATTTTGATTCAGGCAGTGCTTGTTTTTCGCACGGGCAATTGCAGCACATGACCAGAGATAACATATATATTTTCAGGGGACTTTTTTATCTATTAAATTTATTTTATATTTCCTCTCAGTCCCCTCCTCTTCTTGTTGAACAGGCGTCTTTAACCAACCTGTTGCTTGCGAGCACTACGGTAGTTCCTGAAGCACCCAGAGTGCATTTGCTCTTGTCCGATTTCGTGCTCACGAGTACTTGTGATCAACCCATTTTACCTGGAACAAATTGCAATCAAGGATTAAAGTGATCCCGATTTTTCATTTATATTGATGACAAACTTGCCGCAATGGTGCTCCTCTTCAGATGATGGGTACATGCAGTGCTCACGATTAGAAAAAAGTTGAAGGCTTCTGTGTTGCAGAATATTGCCAGATGTGAAATCGTAATTAGTCCTACTTATCTGTAATCACACATATCGCAAAATTTGTTCGCATCTGAAGAGGGGAAGATAGTTTAGTTGAGATTTATAATGCCAAATTAGAAGAAATATGTTTATTTTTCGTAGTTTTCAATAAACTTACGCAATAATAAACTAAGTAGATACAAGCAGGGTCGTAACTAGGAATTTTGCCGCCCCCACAACTTTAAAATTCGATAATTTTTATGATGTTCTTTGTTTCCACCTAAAATTGCTACCCCTAAATTTTGAAGCCCGAGGGGCAGTCTCCCTTCACCCTCTAGTTTCAGCCCTGGATACAAGGGGTGTATAATATTATGGTTTATTTCTATTCTACTATGGATGATCCATCAATTTTTATACAACATCCCTCAACAAAGGAAAAAATATCATTTAGAATAAATTTTCACTTGTTATTGCGCGTGAAAAATAATTTATCTCACGACATCTGAATAGAAAAATTCACCGGGATTTCTTACACTGTTCAAGTTCTGGATTTTTTTTATTTGATACATGTTGAAAGAAATACGGAAGTCTGAAAAAATAATAAAACTTCGAAAAGTGGCAGAATGTGGTGGCACAAAAAGTGGTGCTCGAAATGGGAAGAAATTGAATCACCGATATCTCACCGAATTTTTGTCCAAATGTTATGTATACAAATGTTATATAAATCTCTGCTATATAAAATATTATGCATATACTGTATGTTATACATAAATCTTTTTCTGTGAAATAAAAAGAGGTTCAAATTCTAATCATTGAAATTTTTCGATTAGGCTTCACCATAAATTGTTATTTTATGAAAATCAAAACGGAATATTGCTCTTTTGGCTGATAGATTTTTTTTTCATTTTAAAATTTGGTTTTATAATTTTGTTCCTTTCGAACACACTTCGTGCAACAGGATCATAACAAGACAAGGGCAGCCTAGGCAATGACCCGGGGCCCTGAGCTTTAGACATGGCCCCACATCCTGCAGAGGGGTCCCTAAGCTGGAACCTTTATCGGTCCCAGATGTTTCACGGACCATTCATAGTGAATTTAATGTGAAAAAACAAAAATGAAAAGAATCATTCGATGCCCCTCCTTCCGGGCTGAAACCCTGTCAGCTCCAACCTTGTGGAGGCAATGGCTTTAGGTCGCCCCATGTAAGCAAAGTAAAAGTAAAAATGTTAACATCAGAGCTTCAGATGTTAAATCTGTGTCGGAAACCCTACAGCCGTGGAGAAACCCCAAAAAATTCATGGATCGCTTTTTCTAATATTAACTAATGCAGTTACAGAAATGATGTGACGTATAGCTTTTATTATAAAAGTGTCCATTTTTTTTATTATTTTGATGAATCAAATAAAAAAATGTTTTAATCCGATTATATATCGGGTATTTTCCTTCTTACAAACAAGAAACAGCGGCGCTTTTCTCACTGCAATTTTCTTTTTTAATTTCGATGTTAAGTAAACGCTTGCAACGTGGCATTTTTCTTAATGATGCAAATAATATTTCTCTCCTTCAATGATCTCACAGAACCCCAAAATCTTAAAAATGCATAACCACTAAACAAATTTGATTTTGTTTCGGTCATACAAATTTTCACTTTTTAGCGATTAATCAACTTGACATTTTGAATCCTATGCAATGCACGAAACAAAGGAAAAAAAATGTCGTTTTTATTCGACTGCAAGCTCAGATTCAACGAGTAATTTTCATTTATAAGAAAAAAAATAGAACAATGCTTTTATAGTAGATTTGTCTTTTTGTTCGTGTACTTGGATGATAGGATTTTGATGTAGCCGGAATCTTGATGTTTTTGTTTCGAGATCAGACTTGACCCTCTCTCTCACCCACAGAAGAGGAGAACTTGGAATTCCTTTAAAGAAACGATTCACTGCGTCGAAATTGTTTCCACAACAATAACTTTCCCTCAGAATAGCCTCTGTTCTCTCTATTTTTTTTTTCTTTCTATGTTTTTTAGCCGATTTTTTTTTTCTTTTGTACGGAATATGTTTTTTCGGGGTGGGGGTGTCCTTATTCTTTCTTTATCAAAGAAGGGCCTCTTGCGTCACCTGATGTTGACTGAATCTTTTCTTGTGTAGTCGATGCAGAACTGAAAGCTACCATAAGTCTCTACTCCTCCCCGTGAGAAAAAAATGAAAACTTAGCTGCCATGGGGTGGAAGGAAGCCGAGTTTAAAGGAAAAGATCTTAGACAGAGGGTGGTTGGGCATTGCAATATACGTGCTCACGCAAGACCATCTCTCTGTCTTGTACTTTGGGCCACGGTAGGGCTGTCCTTTGCTGGCGCGCTTCGTTGACTTCGTTCGAAGTAAAGCTGCAACCATTTACTATCAGAAGTAGTGTCGGTGGAGAGGGTGGCACACATAGACCATCGTGGGAAAAACAGTCTCTTTTCTCGTCTATCTCTCTCCCGGAATTTATAAGTTCTGTGACATGATCTTTGTTTGCCTTCATGACGGACGGCAAAGTCGACTGAAAGCCGACGGGAAAAAAACTATCCAGCTTTGACAAGACGGTGGCTTTCCGTAGAAATCGTTAAACAATCCGCAAACCGCAATTCTTACGCATATCTTTAACAGTGAACTAAAACAATTTTGTTTCAATATATCTATATGTTGGAGGTAAAAGGCACTATGTTCATTTGTTTCAATATTGTATTAACGCTATTAATTTGCTGTACTTTTGTTTCACTACACAGAAATATAAGACATTAAGATCTATTTCAACAAATATAACAGAAATATTTTATTTATAAAGTAAACAAGATGTAAATAAAGATACACAAAAAACCTTTAAATTCTTTCCTCTTATATTCCACTTTTGTGACATTGTGCCCTTTACCTTAGGCAAAAGAGATATGTTATGCGTTAGTTGAGGAAGTGCAGAGAAGAGCTACGCGCGTGCTCTTGTTGGCACACAAGGCTTGAGCTATGAAGAAAGACTTGATCTCTTGAATATGTTTACATTGGAAGAACGCAGGTGTTGGCGGGGGGATAGGATCGAAGTGTTTAAAATTTTCAATGGGATGGATAGGATGGACCATGAGTTATTAATACACCGTCAATCAACTGCTTCGAAAAGGGAACACCAGTAGGCCTATCGTTTAGTAAGGAACAACTCCAGGTTGTGGTGTCGCAGAGAGTTTGTTTCTAATGGGGTTGTTAATAAATGGAATAGCTTACCTCCGGGGGAACGTGAATTCTAATACAATTGATACGTTTAAAAAGAAGTATGATAAACGAAGTGGGATAAATCGAGAAGCTATTCATACTCAGATAAGACAACCATAATCGTTTTTATGGGCAGTGAATTATATAGTATTAATTATTAGCTTTTTCTTTCGTGATATATGCTTTTATATTGGGTTACAGTATTTTAGTTATATTTTGCATCCATATTTTTATGAGCATCTTTTTCAGCCACCTCGTTAGGCAATTTGTCTGCTGTGGCCTTTGTGTTTGCATTTATATATGAAATAATTTGTCATTTCAATATAACATGATTTTTTCCCCTTTCGATCTGTGCATATTCCTACTATACATGCACATCGGCAATAGACTAAAAGATTCTCGAGTCTCTGTTTATGTCGATTCCCGATTTTCGATTTAAAAAAAATTATATTTATAATATTATTTCCTATATATTGTGGTAGTGAAGTGGCTAATGCGGACATTAACCAAACCAAACCTGCAAACGAAGTACGAGTTCCTCCAATACGATTTATAATGTGGCAGAGAGTGGTCGATCGAGAAGTTTGGGCGATTTTTTCAGGCAAAAAATATCACTGGTGAATGGCAAATGTAAGCGAAGTAGGTGTAAGTTTTGCGCACATTTCCCACAAAAATGAGCCGAAGACAAAAGGATGAGAAATAGACAGACGCACTTACGAAAAAAGCAGAAATGCATTCGCGGGTTTTGTAGACAGCCGTTATGTTCGAAAAGAATCTTCGCATTTTAGGTGTTTCCTGTAATGTCGGAGGGAAAAGCTTACCGAGCATTTTCCTTAGGCGTAAATGCATTCAAGAATGATGGAGAAGGGCTCGGTGCAAGAGAATAAGAACAAGATATGGAATCGAAAGAACAATCGAACGAATAAGTGGGAGAAAAGAGAAGCGATGAGGCGATTATGGAGCAGCAGAACCAATCGCAATGTGAATAAAGTAATAGCTAGCACCAGAAAAGAGACACACATTTTCTAAGCGTTACAAAAAAAAAAAAGAAATATGAGAGAGAGCGAGAGAGAGAGAGAGAGGAATAAATCTCTCTGTGACGGCGAAAGAGAAAAGATGGATTGGGAAAAGAGAGAGAGGGCTTTTGATCACTAATTTCGTGTCCTTTTGGACATCGGGTAATTTGGGCCATTTCGGGAGAAAATCGTAGCTCAGGAAGACAATCCTTCAGGCAAACGCCGGTAGTTAGAGCTTGTTTGGGTGACATCCCTTTGCTGCGCGCCCGGGGCCAATCATTCTCACATATTTCGGGAAATTGCTTAAAATTAGCTGAGATTAGAGAAAGAGAGGCGGATCGCGTTAACGACCGGCAATCACGTTTGTCTGCTGCTGCTGCTGCTCTCTAAGCTCTGTTCTGTCAGAGCAGTCGACGACCACGAACTCTTGCAGAGCCTTTGCCTTGGATAGACAGTCTTTTCGCCGGCTCTTACATACTTCTTGTTTGCTCTCTTTTCTATCTCTGTTGTGTGTGCGTGTGCTTTTCTTACACCCGGATAAGGATTATTTCTCGGACTCGGGAGTTAGTCCCACTTCTTTCCGACCGTTCGTTGCCTTACTTGCTCCGTAACGCTCTTCTTGATACGCCACGCGTCTTTGTTGTTGTTATCAGCTGTCACAGTACGATAACATCACATGTGTTATCTTCCGTTGTTTGAAGAATCAAGTTACTGTGCCCAGTGAAGTATAGCTCTATTTGCTTAGCGAATTATTCATTATAAGGCCGCTGATATATCCACGTGTTTTAGCCTGCATCGAGTGTAGCTGCCGGCAAACACTCTTTCGCTGCGTATCCTTGTACGTTTCTATTTTCCTGACCTAAAGTTACGAAGGTGTGTTTTTATTAACTTGCTTAAACTTTTTCGATGAGAGAAACTTAAATTATATGCCAAAAAACTTACTTCTACCGGAATGACTGATAGGGTGATGTAGTTGTTGGTATTCTCGACCGCGGTTCAAATGGATGTGCTACAGAATAAAACCACCTACTTTTTCTAGGGTTTATGCCTAATTCCAATGTAATACGTACTTTCATTTTTGTTCGAACGAAAATTTTATAACATGATACTATCTACATTTTTAGTATTGATTTTATTACGTATTTACAGGTTCCGAGGTATGTCGTTCACTTCTACGTTGCAATCTTTCCTATTGTTTCGATCTTCGAAATGCTTTTTTGTTTCGGCTCTCTTGATTTTTACAAAATGTTGCCGCTATCACGAAAACAGGATCGTCCATCGATTAAAAAAAACATTAATTTATATTTTAGATACTTGAAATCTCATATTAGATCTTATTGTTTTAGCATTTCTATTTATATTCTATTATTGATCAAACAGGCTTAATATTGCCTTATTTCACAACAAGTTACAGTTGCTGTATTTGCTAAAATACACTTTTTAATTGATGAAATCGTGAGATCTAACAATGTGTATGCAGAAACTCTAACTTTATTTTTGAAGTATTATTTGCAGGTAATATGGTACGAGAAAACCCCCTTCAAAATCATGTTCTATGAAATTGTTGCAAGGGAAAGACTAAGGCTAAAAATAAATTTATCAATGACTCTAAAACTGATATTTATACGTACGTCAAAGATCGAGCTGAAACGGAATAAATATAGTAATTAATCAAAAATAAATAAAAATTAATAAATTTTTTTTCTGAGCTGGTGGATCTTCGGTAATTCATATTGTAACATATCTTTTTTTTTTAATATTTCTACACCTAGTAGATCAATTTGTTTCAATGAACCAAAGAACTAGCATTTTTCAATGATTTGTGAAATTTTGAAACAAGGCATAGGCCTACAGCACAATTGAAATAGTATTTATTGATATAATACAAGTTCTTGTCTTTTGAAAGAAATGTTTGAAATTGTATAAGGCACGTGATGAATGATTATCGTCATTTTGAGAAACATTATAACAGAAATACGTATAGACAAATTTTATTTCAAAAATTTGTTCTTTATTTGAGATTTGCGTGTTTCTCTAAAAGTCATTTTGTGTTTTACAGACACAGGGTCAACTTTAAAACTACTAAAACTTAGTTTTTTTAACGCTTCCAAATTTTAAATTGCGAACACGGATATTTTGGTTGCAAAGTGGCTGTAGAGAAAATAATTTTAATACAGCTCAGCCTGAGCTAAAAGTCTAAGTTATATTTTAGGATTATGATTTGTTTACACAAGATGTACGTGAATTGAAATGCATAGCTGCTGAGTCCCAGCAACAAAGATCCGAAAAATTATAGTTACTTAAATAATATATATATTTTCGTCAGTCACAATAATTTATTTGTCATCAATTGTTGGAAGCTGATTTCAGTTATTGAATTTTGGTGAGTAAAAATATAATAATCATTTTAATGTTTTTAATTTACACAGGTTATTTTGAAATTGCCTATTTTTGAAACTGCCTACTCAGAAATTGCCTTGAAGTGCCATGTCTTGAAAACTACTTCAACATTATCTAAAAAGTTATATTTAGGGCGAGTTTTGTTTAAACTTCAGTGCACGAAATTGTATTTTTTGAATTTGAAATCTGCCATGTTTATAAACAATGGAAAGTTATATTTTTTACCATGTTTGTTAGTTTCAGATTTACCATTTGTTTCTTCTGACTAGAACACTAAAACATTAATTTTTTTTTGTCAATTAAGTGGAAAAAACTGATAATGCACACATCTATCGTCAATTATTAATCTATGCCTTATCATCATCGATCACAAATAATCACTCAATGCATTGAAGAGATAAAATATAGTCTCATGAGAACGCAAATTAGTTGAAACAAATAAGATATCAACAAATAAAAATGAAACAAATCGCAATTCCGTTTCCCTAAAAAACAGAAATTAGTTTTCGAAAAAATTTCAAGTTAATAAGGGAAAGTGCCCGAAATCCGTCCCTTGCCATTAATTCGATATCTTTAATTTGCATGTACAGAGCTGCTATCTTGCGAAAGTGGCAGGAAACTTTTCAGTGCCATTCAGTTGACTACTTGCAGTGACGCAATTGCTTTGCTCTCTTCGTTTACGCTTTAATTTTTCAAAAATAGTTTTTGTTATAACTTGTTACAGTGCAAAATTTTTTAACAGATATATTTACGCCTTACCGAAATTTTTTTATGAATTAGCGATTGATAATTATAGATCACTACTTGAATATTCCGTTGCATAGTTGTCATAGTATAGCTGTAGTCGTTTAGTCAAGAGCAGTCACAATTTTTGCTATAGCTGAATTTTTAAATCCGTCCCCTCTAAGTATCAGAGGGAAACCCATAATATTTATTTTTGTGATATATACAGGGTTCGTAACAAACAGGGGGTATGGCATTTTACTGGCAAACCGTCGATCCTAGAGGTATACTTGCAATTAGAAAAAGTTTTCAAACAACGTGTATTACTCAGATATGGCATTAATGTTGCAAGAGATTGTATAGTTATTAAATACAAAACTTAACATTTTTTACAGTCTCCGTGTGTCCCAAAATCCAGTTAAAAAGTTGTTGCTCCGTCTCTCCTGATGCCAACTAAAAAACATCATGTTTCTAAGTTCAATATTCACTGAGATATTCGAATTTGAAAAACGGATGAAAATTGGTAAAAAACCCAGTGTTAAATGCGGGTAAAACGGTTTCTCCGCATTTAGAGCTGTTCTTTCCCAAATTTCCTCCGTTTTTCGAAGTCGAATATATCAATGAATATTGCACTTAGGAACATGGAATCATTTTAGTTGGCATCAGAAGAGACAGGGCAACAACTTTCTTATTGGAATTTGGGGCACACGGGGACTGTGTAAAAAAATAATTTTTGTATTTTAATAACTATACAACCCGTTGAAACATGAATGACATATCTGAGTACTACCCGTTATTTGAAAACTCTTTCTTGTTGGAAGTATACCTCTAAGATCAAGGTCCGCCACTAAAATGTCATACCCGTGTTTGCTATATAGCCTGTGTATATTTTTTCCTGTGACTAATTAATATATATTATAAAACTAATAAATATAAGCAACTAAAATAAATGAGTAGATAATAACTGTAATGAGGGGGAAACGGAATTAGAACACCTTTGATGAAAATCCAAAATTTGTGTTGTTTTGATTATTTGTTTTATTTATTTATTTATTTTTTTTAGAAAAAATTATTTTAGCGCAATCACACTTGCAGTACCACTATTAGGTTTAGTTACTTAAATCCGTTTTTAAATTGTTTTAACTGTAAAGATGTTTTCAGAATTAACGATTTTGCTTGTGGGGGGGGGGGGGAATATATGGGCTGTCCCTTACAGCTTTTTATCACATCAGAGATAGGTTTTTCACAACAGTTTCACTATTTTCGTCATATTAATTCATAATTCATTTCTTTTCTCAGATGATGATCGAAAAAAGCACAATTCTTGTTTTTTTTTTCTAGCACATTAGCCTACCAATAATGGAATATGATTTATGAAGATCCACCCAGAGAAGAGAGACTACCACCAATCATTTTTTTTTTTATAAGAACAAAACATACGAAACATAAACGAACAAAATCATCTAAGATACAAAACAAATGATCGCCGGCTACAAAAAAAAAATTACGTTTGGGTTATCAACCCACACGGATGATATTTGATTCACCGTATTCCCCGCATCAGCCGGCATGCCGTAAAAATCAGGGGGCACCATGCCGGGAAATATGAGATTCAAAAAGATTCAGAAAGGGAATGCATTCAAAAGACCGATATCAATTCATATTAAGAAAACAGAATAAATAAACGAATCAAACAAAATAATAATTTTCACTGTGGCAAATGTGTTTTGCCAAGGAATTTGTTAACGATGATTAAAACTGATCATTTACTTATTGATCTAATTTAGTTATCGTCAACCTAATAGTACAGTGGCTCTCAAATGGGGGTGCCTGGATCTTCAGAGGTCCGCTGAGTTTTTACTAGGGGATCACGGCCCCCAATTGTAAAATTATAAAAAAAAATATTAATGACTAGTTGAAAAAGTAAATAATATAAATAAATTTCTTTTTAAAAGAAAGGTTTTAGTTAAATTTACTCACAAAAACACCGATGCAACGTTGGTAGACTGCAGTAGTAATATTGTTAGGATTTGACAAAAATTGTAACTTGTGGTGACAACTCTCCATAAGGGTATGAAACGTTGTTTTAGTTCTTTCGCACAGTCCAGTAGATTGCATTGCTATCGCATCACGTTTACTAGTAGGCCGGCCTACTGGATAAAATGCCCTCCATTGTTTCAGAACATTCTAACTGATAGATGGCTGTATTTTCTGCAGTTATAAATGAGGTTCCATGCCATGACAGACACCAATATTTCCGTTGGTCCACGACTAAAAGTGGGGATCCATGGCAGGCAAGATTTCTTAAGGGCTCCTCGACCAAAATTATTTGAGAATCCCTGCAATAGGAAATGGTGTTTCGGACTCTGCCACGAAGCTGGGTTGGAAGAGAACTCGGCAGACAAGTCCAGTTGCAAAGTTCTGGCGTTCATTAATCATGCAATAGGAAATGGTGTGTGATACAATGTTCTGCTCATTTTTCTTCCCGTTCGGAGATTGAAGAAATATGCTGTCTCTTTTGCATTAAAAAATCCTGTTTGTGCATTTTTTTGCGTTGCTTATTAGACACATAATCAAAAATTACAGAATACTTTGGGATCTATATAAATGTTTCCATTCCACTCGTCTAATCTACGCTAACGAATGTGCTTATAGTAAACGATACTTTTAATAAATTAAGATTTTTAATAGCAAAAGCAATATAAAGCTGAATATCTGAACGTAGTTCGTAAAACAGAAAGGATCCTAAAATCCAAAGAACTGATTTGGTCCTAATTAGCCAATTGGAACGATTCTTAGAATCCAGATATTCAAGAATTATCCGGAATCTGTGACTCGAATTTCCCGGCATGTCGGTTGTTGCTGGAGAATATGGTATTTATGAATCTCTGTATCTGTTTTTAACCCTCTATGGTTCACTAACTTTAAAAGATATTGAAGTTTTTTCTTTTACAGCAAAGGATGAGAGAAAATGGGTGCTGTTAACTTATTTTAATTGAAAAAATACATCAACACAGCAATTTAATTAGTTGGAGCTGATTTTTTATTCAGTTAAAATGGCCAATCAAGGATGACATGTACAGCTTGCCTACATTTTACTGTCATCTATAAACAGATAACATTTTGCTTAGCAAAGTTGAATAATTTGAACTGTTTGATTGATTATTTTAAATTAATCATTGTTTTCTCGAATTTTTTCTCCACTTTCCCCCAGAGGCGACGACATGAAAAAAATATTGAGGGGGACTGAAAGTTGTCAGTCGTCCCTTACATACGGGACTCAAGCCCGTATTTAAAAGGGGGAGGGTGAGTTGCATTATATATTCATTAATTATTGGGAGGTCATCCACATTCCTAAATTTATTCGAGGGGTTCTCATCCTTCTTCCAAAATTTATTGGGGAGGGGGCTGAAAAAGCCTCAGTTCCCCAGGCTGCAGCGCGCCTATGATTTCCTCATATTAATGCGAAATATCTGAACACGTAAAATTTCAGCAACTCTCAAAAAATGATACTGACAAGAAATCAACCCCATCTAGATAAAAAAAAGTATTGTACTTAATTTATATAACCACAATTTGGATCGAAATGGCACTAAAAGTTTACTTTCTAACTTGACAAAGAAATTGAAAAAAAGAAAGTGATATAATGGGGGTTTGAATTGTGACGGTAAATGTCACAATTCTGATGATATTTCGAGTGAAACACAGTCGAACTTGATTAATTTGAAGTCCAAAATCACTGGAAAAAAGTTCGAATTATCCAATTAATCTATCCTGGATCCGTAAAATGACAAATTGCAACTTAATCATCAACATTAGCATAAAATCATAATTATCAATTACTAAAATTTTATCATCGGTTACGAAACTGTTTCTCAAATTTTAATATTTTATAATTAGAATAATTGGTCGTCGGTGCTATATTTTTCCACTGATCTGGAATCAACATGACTGCAGTATTTCTTGACCATGTTCAAAGCTTGATTTACGGAAAGTAGTTAATGATCATCGGGTATGAAACTGATTCCCAAATTTTGTTTATCGTTCTTTTTTTTTTATGATATTAAGGAAATAAATATACTTTCACTAACGTATTACAATCTGAACTTTCCGATATTTTCCATACTCTTAATTACGACAAAAAGATTTAGATTTTAAATGTTAAACTTTGATCCCATAGGTTAAAATGCATATTCGGTATTAATTGGCACACAGTCTCGATGCACTGCATGGGCGGAGATAGAGGGGGGGGGGGCATGGGGAGGCATTGACCCCCCCCCCCCAGCGTCAAATGTGGAGTCGACGGATCTAATTTATATGAACTGACATCATTATCATCGTGCCCCCCCCCCAGCAATAATGACCGTGCTCCCCCCCCCAGACGTCTAAGTCTATCTCCGCCTATGATGCACCGTAGTTGAACAATGTTAAAATAGGCATCATCAAAAAAATCAAAAAAAGAAAAAAAGTAGAGAAAACCGAATTTTCAAACTTTCATTAGTCTTTAAAAATTTGTTGTTTAACAACTTGACCGAAAAAAGCAGTCTGGCTTCTTGTAGAATTTTTCCAAACTAAATTTGCTCATACGAAAATCATGATTTTTTTCCTCCAACTTCGAATTATCTAGAATATTAATTCGAATATTTATCTAGAATTAAAGAAGAAATTTTAACATTACCCAATTACCCAAAATTTCGAATTAACCAAGTTAAATTAACCACACTGTATATGAAAAAAGATAGAGAAAACAAAAGAAACACGCCGTTAAAAATTCTGAATAAAAATTTCAAGATAACCAGAAACGTCGAAAGAGATTCATATAGTATATGGCCCTATACTCTCCTGTAGAAGTTGACTCGGAGTATTTTCCAATATCATACCGGGGAAAAGTGATTCCACTTTTCTATACGTTCACATAACGGAGAAAGATGAGCGCTCACCACAGCCCACTTATTTGTGAAGCAGCAACAGAATAGGAGGTAAATTGCTTTTGAATCTCGGCCGGATAGCAGCCTGATTACTTCCGATTGTGGGCTATAAGGGAACGAACTTTAGGCTAATGGAAGCAAGGATTCGAGTAACATGCACGCGCGCGCCAAAGGGCCATGTATGCATGATGATACTCCCTCGTTTTAAGAGATAGATCACTCACTCCCTCTCTACTTCATTCAATCTCCACTCTTCTTTTTCATTTATCCTCTTTTCAGTAGCTCTCTTTCATGACGAGAGCTATGTGATAGCGCAGCGACGTTACGCCTCGGGTCTTTATATACGTACGATCCCGAAATACATATTTTTTAGGATCTTTTTTTCCGGATTTTTTTCCCGTTCTTTTCTAGCTTGACTCGAGTGGAATGTACGTAAAAAAAAATTTCAAACCATTTTGCCACCATTTTTTTTTATAAAACGTAGCAAAAAAAACTTCACAGTGGAAACACTGTTGTATACAATAAAAAAAACAATTGGATTCTCTCGAATCATGAATCCTGGACTGTAAACTCTATTTTTGCCGTTTAATTATCACTCGGAAGAAAAATCAAATAACCCAGTTGATCTCAAACTTTGGCCACCGACGGCTCTTTTTCGTCAGTCAACGTTTATTCGCGGCTATTCGGAATAGTCTACCATATTCCCTGCATCCCGAGATGAAGCAAAAATCGAGGAAGACTAGCTTTTTGAATGTTGGATCCGATATCAACCGCTCACCGCTATACCCCTGACAGGTTGGCATCGCTCCTGGGAACCTCGACTCACACTTCGAGAACCAATGAATTAACTGTTATTCACGATGAAAATGAACCTATCTTGAGAGTGAAAACGTCATATATTAACGCACAAAACAGTCGAAAAAAAATGTCTTAAATGCTCCAACGGATAATCACCAAGAGAATTTGAAGAAAAAACAGAATCTCGTGCTGGAAAAACAAAAGTAAGAACTGTTGTTAGTAAGCTTAATTATTACTTATGCTCAGCCGTAACTAGGATTTTTCCGCCCGGGTTAAACATTATTTTGGCACCCCACAAATTAAAAATTCGATAATTTTGTAATGATATTCTTTGTTCCCACCTAAAACTGCCGCCCCCTAAACTTTTTCGCCCGAGGCAGGCAGTTGCCCCCCCTCCCGATCCCCTGTAGTTACGGCCCTGACTTATGTAATAATCATTTCTTCATTCGATGTTCCCAAAGGCAAAATCCACCTTATGCAATAATAATTGGAAATGGTCGGAGAATATAAATAGAAATCACTCGCCACGTGTGTGTAAATACAAAATAATATTTATCACTCTTACCACGAAACAAGAAGATTACATATCTGACAAAAAATAAAGTATATCACTAGAAATACATAAAAAGATTGAAAAAAAATGTACCAATCATTTTAGAAATGGCTTTTTATAATGAAGAGTGATTGCCAATGTACTATTATCGACAGCAACAAAGTGCGAGGACAAACATTTTGACACTTTTTAGGGGTAATATTTGTCCTAGTTGTAGGTAAAATGTAACTGACAGGTTTCTAATCTGGTTTTTCGTTCAATCAGTCCCCGCATCAAAAATGCACTTGCATGTGAAGAAGACACTTTCTTAAACATGCATAATTCATAACACGCTCTGTTGTCAGACAAGGAAATATCTCCATCCGTCTATTGAAAGATTTCTAAACCTGACACCACTACTCTCGATTAACATGCGCATACATTCATCAATAGGCCGTCTTGCATATTACGTATATTACTATCAAAGTTACTCGAGTACACTGATGGAGAGAAAAGAATCATTCATCACTCATAAAGTATAATTTTTTTAATTAAAAAAAATGCGCAAATTAGTCTTACGCCAGAAGAAGAAATATCTTTTAATAGGTATGTATTATGTAGCGAAATATACGAGTAAAATTAAAAATAAATATCTGTTTCCATGTATGTGAGGAAAAAAAGTAATTTTAAATTAAAGTGTGAATACCGTTTTTCAAGGTTCAACTCATTCCGAAGTGAATGGATTTTTTTTACTCCATCATTCCTTTTTCCTCTTCATTTCCTGGTTTTTCATTCACAACATTAGTTGATAGTATTTCTTTTCTAATAATGTTCTGGATGCTATTATTATTATAAGGATCTAAGTAATGATGCATGAAGTTCAAATTGAAATTAACATTAATCAGTCTTATTCTCGTGGTTTTTGTTAACGCAGTAGGATTAACTCGGAACTGTTTGAAAAAATGAAAATTGAACCAACAAAAAAATTTTTATACGCACGTTATTTTATTGGAGTTCATGTAATTTTTTTAATCACGATTGTTAAATTTTGTGCTTGCGGATATCTGAGAAACGTTTTTGATCGCGGTAGGTTCTTGTTATTTTTTGTAAACAATAAATTTATTTCGCAATTAAGAAATACAGCCTATGCAAATATTAAAAATGAATTTAGTGAAATTTTAAGATAAAAACTCTCAGACTTGGACAAAAAAGAGTTTGCAAAATGATGTTCCGAAGTATATAACAGTGTCCCCTACTTCTTTTTGTGCGACTAATTTCGTGGTTATATATATATATAGTGCAAATATTTACAAAGCTGACTTGAAATGTAAAACACACTAATAAAGTTCTAATTATTTTCAAATTATTATGTTCTGTTCCGAGGACGATAATAAGGAATGAATTAGACCTACTTATTATTTATCTTTATCTTGGATAAATCAATAAACAGATAATAGGACCGAGGTAATAGGAACCAGGCCTATACATCGGTGCTGTTCAATCATATTGAGATTCATGAAAGCGCACGCGACAGAATTTCGCACGAGCAAAGTTATCTCATTCATCAATCTGTTAATACAATCATATTTTTGAAGAATCAACACTAATGATATTTAATTAATATTATCCCTCTATGGTTCACCCCTACAAAATGTATTGACATTTTTTCACGAATACGGATGAAACTAGTTTCTGTTAGCATATTTTTAATTGAAACAATACATCAACACAGAAGTTTAATTAATTGGAGTGAAATTTTAATTAACTAAAATGGTTAATTAAAGGCAAAATATACAGATTGCCTTGATTTTAATGTTATCTATAAGCAGATCTTTCTTAAATAAGTTGAACACTGGTTTCCTCGCATTTGATTTTTCTGATTTGATTCCCTCAAGAAAAGAGAGAGTTTATGCGATTTTATAAATCTCGAAACACGTAAAATTTCAGTAGCTCTCAAAAAATGACACCTATAAGGAATCAACTCTTTCCGGATAAAAAAAAGTATTGCACTTATTAAGCCGTATTTTGTACTGAAATGACACCAAAAATTTACTTTCTTCAACACCAAAAATATTGAGAAACGGAATGGGAATAACGTTTTTTTCACCATATATTTTCCATATATATTAAAATATACAAGGAACCATAGAAGGTTAAAATCTCTCTATGAATTATTTATTTTGAAGTGAGTTTTTTTTCATTTTAATTTCTTTTCATTTCAAAAATTTTTGTTGATATAAATTTAATATAAATTTCTTTTTAAATTTCTCTCGATTACTTTCCACGAAATATTTCACATTCTCGTTCCCGATAAAACCTAATAATTGAATATTATGAGCATGCATGTAATGTCTTGTTTCAATGTGATGATAATAACATGTTTTTGTTTAAACTGCGTTTTATTTCGTATTACAAGATTATATCACATGTTATGAGAAAAAAATTGCATCCAGATTTGAAGATGGGAGCAGGTAAGCCGATTAAGACTCGTGTTTTAGTAGACTATGGGAAAGAAATGCTCTCATGAAGAACGAAAGCTCGCCTTCAGGCTGCTCAGCGAAATAAATACGTAAAATAGCTTTTTCCTGCATAACCGCTACAATTTTCTCACGGCAAAAAGAAAACTTATTGAAATTTCTTACGGAAAATCTTTTCTTCTGACTTTTAAAAAACAAGGATGCCTTAAACGGTGTTCTACTGTCCGAGCCAGGGCCGTAACTAGGATTTTTGCCGCCCCCACAACTTTAAAATTCTGTTCTTTGTTCTCGCCTAAAACTGCCGCACTCTGAATTTTGCCGCCCGAGGCAGTTACCCCCGTCCTTCTCTTATTCTGGCCTGGTCCGGGTCACGTCTCACGATGATCTAGAAATAAATAACTTAGTAAGGCGCTGGAAGGTCATACAAGTGATGGAAGATCTATAGAAAGTGAGACATGATCCTACTCTGAGGCAGAGCCACAACTAGGGTGGTGCAGGTGGATCTGGCGTAATAAAGTATCAACTTATATTCGCACCAAGCCAGCTCATGACACTTGACTTATTTCATTAGCTAAACACAGTTGACACAGATGGTCACAATAATGTGACTCGGCTGTGTATGTAAAAATAATATAATTCTGTCAAATTTATGGATAAATTTAATTTTTTTATCAATTAAGGCCTATTTCTCCGTTTATTTCGTAGTTGATATGCTTTTAGCACGTACGTGTGAATTTTTTTCACGAGAGAGAGAGAGTTTAATATATATTTATTTAATTTCTTCTCACATATTCTAACTTAGCTAAAATTATTCCCCCCGACAGAATATACGGTAGGGTTCCGAGATTCTGTGTGATTTTCCCATTTTTTTTTTATTTCTTTTAAAAAACTTTCACGCTTTTTTTTGCGTGAAAAATATGATTCTACTGTTATATTCAATTTTATTCAAAACTTTGTCATGGTTGTGGAAATAATATAGTGCATTCCCGTTATCGATTACAACTTTTCAGACCATCATTTTTTTATACTTCTAAAGTTGCCGAAACAGTTCCATATTCTCCATTTCGAAGTGCAGTAAATACGCATATAATCTAATACTAACTATCGTCGGTAAAATTCAATAATGCCCCCCTATGTTGTTCTTTGGGAAGAACCCAAAGTGCAGCGCCCTAGGGCCAAAACTCTTGAGATTTTATGGATGGGAGGGAATGCGCGTGGAATCATCAGTATATTATCTTACCCATTAAAAGCTCATGGGATTCCTCTTACACTCCTAGCGTCGGAAAAAGCTTCTCTTCCATTATCATCTAATGCTCGAAAATTGCGGATCTCATATTTAAGGGTACTTCTTCATTACAACAGGAAATCTCATCACCAGGAGCCTCGGGATACTATTGAGACCAACCACCCACCGTTACATGCATATCATAGGTACACAGCACTTATGGTATTCTTGAAAGTGAGTATTCTGAAAAGCAACGAACAATGGCTTAAAAAGATGTAACAAACATGAAATATGTATCTTGAGGCTCGGGGAATATATCCTTGTTTTGATAAACAAAAGGAAATGCGTTCAGGGTAAGATGGATGATACGATAGCGTTATATTTGAACAGTCTCTCTCTCCCCATCTTTGTGTAATTTTTGTTGCAGAAAAATACGCTCATTCCATGGAAAGAAATTGTTTCGCAATATCGAAACAGGTGTAAAAGTTATATATATTTAAATATTAACCCTTTAAGTGGCAATGAGACGAAATATCCCGCTTCGGTAAAAGCCTCTTATTTTAGCATTGATAAGCCAAGATTTTTGTAAAGTTGATTTCTCAATGGAAAACTTTTCCCTACACCTCTTAGTTTGTCGAAGAAAGCTTAATTCATTGACAAAGATAGCGCGTTTTGAATGGGGGTTCAGTGATTTCTAATTGCCGCTTAAAGGGTTAAATTTCGAAAACTTCTTATTGAATTTGAGATTCTCCGTTCGTATCAAAAATGATTATCGTTGTTTACATGGATTAGATGCATAATATTTAAATTGCTTGGTACAATGCATACGCAAAATAAAGTTGAATAAATCAATTTCCGTCAAAATATTTTTTTTATTACATTCTTTTTCCTTATGACAGCATCGGCTAAAAAAATTCAGATTATGTGTATATTTTTTTGGAAAATGTTATCCTAGAGTGTCGTTTTGTGTAGTTATTCAAGTTAATCGTGACATATGATGAATTATAGTTGCATATCCTCAATTACGTCAACGGTACGTACAGGCATCGAATGTGGTTGATGTTCGGAGAAAAATAGAATTCGAACTTTTTTGTTTAAATTTCGCCACACAAAGATTATGAAAATTATTCAGGTGGGCCAGGACAGCCCAAATAAGAAAATGCAATGAAAAATTCAAAATAAGTATCGATATTAAGGAAATTTACGGAGCAACGTAATTTATTTACAGATAGCGAATCTTCGTCGATCATCATGACGCTTGACAGCATCAATAAGACGCTTGCTTGGTCTTGCTTGTGAGAAGCGTTTCCTTTTTTTGAATAATCGGAACACAATCGTCGACAATTTCACGCGGACGCATTTTCTAATCGAAAGTTTTATCCAAACAAAGAGATCAATCACACGTAATACGTCACATTCAAATTTAGTGTACATTTGTGATTCTGTGTATAGCTGTAACAGATAAACAAAGGGATAGCATAATTTTGGATTAATAGTTGCGTGATATTTTTTTTCTTTCTAGGAGGGTCGTTGACACGAATATTTGCAACTTGGCGATATCCCACCTATGTTATGTTGTTGCTGCATCTTATGGGTAGGTCAGCGCGCTCATGCTCGACTGATTCTCTCCCACACCCACCATCTTATGCCACTGTAAATGCCTTTAAGGCCCATATTCGTTCTTACTCCTTCGAAATAATTCAGCCGCAGCCACTCCACTCACTCGTCTTGACAAGAAATCACTGAAAAATGGTTTTTTCCCTCTTTCCCACGCAACACAAACATGACCTTCGCGTAATGTCACTGTAAATGTCAATTCAGATTTCATTCTACTTGTACAATACCTCAAAAGAAACTACGATACGTCCATTCTTTTTATTAAAGCCTCCAGTGCACACGCACATTCTGAATATTTTCTTACGCAATAACATTTTAAAAGCGCAGTCAGGGGGGCCTATTTAGTATTACCACTAACCTAATATTTAGCGGGACCATCTTTTGCTTTCGATATTGCTTCGATCATTCCTCTCTGGCATGTAGCGTATTCTAGGGGGTCTGATATGTGGCTTGAGAGGTCCGACATTTCTGGATTCAGCTAACAGTATCATTTTCGAGTAGGTCCAATAATTACTTATTTAGATCGAGATTTGTATGCGTAGTCTAATGGAGTATGGCAAACTATTCGTCATGCTCGTCAAACCATCTGCGAACTATGTAAGCAGGGATGTCGGAAGTGTTTGGAACTTGTGGATGCTCGTCTTGATCTTTACGTAGGAAAATTTGATTTCTGAATCAATTCAGTTTGTGCTCAGATTCATGCCATAAATTACCGTGAGTGCTCGAGCACCCACATCACCCACCCCACTGTATATAAGTAGTACTGTGGCATAGAGTAGACCAGCGTTTTTCAACCTTTCTGAATCTAAGAACCAATAAAATATCTGAAAAAATTCGATGGACCCCTCGTAATTTACAGAATATGGGAATCAGAATTAATTGTTCAGGTGTGTTGTGGACCAATCCGTGGACATCATAGATTGAGAAACTCTGGAGGATACCATTATCCTGCTGGAAATATCAACCTCCAATGCGCGGGAAAAACATAGACATCACTGGATGTACATGGACAGCGACAACACGTGAATATTATTGAACATTCAAATTTTGTTCTACTCGAATCAAATAGCCAGTCCAGTGGTTCTCAAAATGTTAGACCCGCCTCTTAGGGTTGTCGGAAACTTAAGTCATTGACGCTGTGGAGATATTGCCTGCTTACTGATGTTATATAGTGGTTCTTTTTTAGACTATTCTGGAGGGCTTCGAAAAAAAAATGATTAGGGTAAGAGACTCGCGATTGGTAAAAGTCTTAGATCCACTGGCCTCGTCAATGCCAAGTAAACGTTCCAACTCCCATATTCCCTTCGAACAATTTTTGCAAGTTTAGCCGTATCACTGATGCTCGTTCCACTGGTTCAAGCCCCTACAATCATTCCACATTCAAAAATTCACTTTTTTTCCCTACCAAAATAGAATTTGAAAGATTCTACTAACAATCTCGATAATTATAATTAAATTTAAAAGTTTTCGGGGTTTTTTGGCCGACGTGACGTACAGTTTTTCTTTTTTTTGTCTTTCGGTGGCCAAAAAACCCGAAAACTTTAAAATTTAATTCTAATTTACATGATGGTCACGAAAAAGCCTTTCTTGTTTCATAATATATACAATCTCTAAGAATAAACTATATATCTGAATTTTTACGAAGAACTTACAGAAGAAAATAATAAAAATATTCATTTATTTTCTATTGTGTACAATAGTAATGCAATTGTGTATAATACTGTTCTTATTAAAGTTTCATGTTATACTTCTGTATCATCCAAATTCTTAAAACTACGAAAAAGAAAGAGTAAAATTTTTGTATAAAAAGATATGTCATAGTTTT